>NW_027672108.1:0-250000 GCF_964165515.1 Mesoplodon bidens
AAAAGAAAAAAAAATCATAAAATACATATGGAACTACAAAGGACTCCAAACAGACAAAACAATCCTGAGAACAAAGAACATAGATGGAGGCTTCTCACTTCCTGACTTCAAAACACATTACAAAGCCACAGGAATCAAAACTGTATGGTACTGACATAGAAACAGATACATAGGCCTAAAGAGCAGAATAAATAACCCCCCAGGAAAACTCATAGATACATGGCCAAATGAAATTCACCAAGCTTCTAAGACAACAAATAGGGAAAGTATAGCGTTTTCAACAGTCAATAGGATGAAAATATAACTTACAGAAAGATTACAAACATATATCAGAAAAGGAGTTAATGTCCAAAACATGTAAGAAAAACACTACAACTCAAATGCAAACTAAGTTAAAAAATTAAAAAGGGCAAATAACTGGGTTCAGAAATGTGCAAAGACTTAAATAAGACATTTCCTAAAAAAGACATACAAATGGCTAACAAATATAGGAAAAGGTTCTCAACCTCACTAATCATCAGGGCACTGCAAATCAACACCTCATACCTGTTAGGCTGTGTATTATAAAGAAAAAAATTAACAGTTTAAGGCCAAGATGTGGGGAATTGGAAAATTTGTACACTGCTGGTGGGAATGCAAAATGGTGCCGCTATTATGATAAAGAGTATGGAGGTTCCTTATAAAATTATAAAGAGAAATATCATATGATTCAGCAATCACAGTTCTGGGTATATAGCCAAAGGAAATTAAATCAGTATCACAATGAGATGAACTTAGGTTCATTGCAGCATTCTCCAAAATAGCCTAGATATGCAACCAACTTCACAAAAGAAGTAAGTGTCCTGTGCCTGAGCTAACCTTAGGTACTTCAAAACAACTCCGTAAGTCTCTTAGCCCCTTAGAGAGGATGAGAGCTATATTAGAGTTAAAACTAACTTGTACCAATTCCCTTAGTCTGGAATACTGAAACAAAAGTTCTACAGCAGGGTAAGCCTCATAAACTCACAGCACCTGCCAGGGTTTACCCCAGCCTTGGAAGAACTGGGAAGGATAAGACCAAGGCAGGCCTGAGGAAAGGTCAGAGGGTAGGCAGGACTGGAGTGTGGGGAGCAGGAACAGGGCTGTCCGGATAGAGCCGTGCGTTGTAATAAGTGCAGTGATCCTGGCTCCTGCTGCCCTGAGTCTCTGTCCTGTGCCTGGTGAATTCCAGGAGACCAGGTTAGCAGGGCTATGAGAGCCAGTGTGTGAAGCGAGCCCAGCAGCCCCTTCACACAGTCCTCTAGAATTCCTGCTGGCCATGAAGCGTCTGTAGGGGCAGCTGGACATGGACCCCTCTCAAATGGAAGCATGTCAGCACATCAGGCTTGGGAGGTGCTGAGGCTGAAATGAGGAGACTGAGCACATGCTGTGATCCCAAAGCATGTGTTCTGTGACTCATCCACCTCTGGGAGTGCAGTTTCCTTGAGGAATAAACAATGAGGACAAAAGTAAGGTGAAGCTACAAGTCCTGAAAGTGTAGAGGGAGATACTTCAAGTCTCATCCACCACCTGACACTCACTATAAGAACTTGTTCTCCAATGTCAAGTGACTATGAGAGCTTTGTTCCCACTAGGATATGGCCATCATACGTGAATGTAAAAAGGAAACCAAAATCCCTGGTGCAAAATACCCTCCAGGTACCAAACAGAAACGAACCATTCATCTTTGGCAGTGAAAAAGCAATGAAACAGTAGTCTTGTGAGAGAGAAAATTTCGAAATGGCAAAGCAAGAAAAGATGACTATACGTACAGTACAGTCAAAGGACATGGACACAATAACTCTATTATATCATTAAAATTTGGAAAGAACAAATCAGAATTCTACACATATTTCCTTCTTCTTCCTGATTTCATATTCACCTTCCTTAGTTTCTAAAGAACCGGGTGGAACCCAAGTGTTCTAGGAATTGTCTCCCTTTAGATCCTACCTGAGAGTTGTTCGCTACGTGAATCGTCATCAGCATCACTGCTATGTATGCTCTCCACCATGCATTCTGTACAAACACAACCATGAGCATAAAGTTATTATACAAGTTGACCCACCCATTTCTCCTACTCGACTTGCTGGCTCACACAGCATCACCCTGGTCTTCCCTCCAGGTTCTCAGACCTCTGTGCAGACAGAGTCGTTCAATAAGATATTGATCACAGTTGAAAATTTCAAATGAGGGAGAGATGCTGAGAAATCACCTTTCGACCCCTCACTTCTATAGACCCATTTATAGCTTTCACCATCAACCTTACCAACCTGAAATTCCAGATGTTACAGATACACTTGAAACATGGCTAGTGTGAACAAGCAATTGTGTGTTTTTTGCATTTTTTAATAGAATGAGTTAATTATTGCTTGAACTAAATTAATTATAAATAGACACATTTGGTTAGTGGCTACCACACTGGAAAGCTCAGCTCTAAGAAATCCAAAGATGAGAAAGGGACAATCAGCCACCCCTCCCCTGGTTGTTCTTTACTGCAGAAAATTTGATGGCCTGATCTGATCATTCGTATGTAGGTATATCTTGGGCTCTTGGACCCACGCCAGGCATTGCGAGAGTCCTTGTGGACACTGAAATAGTACAGTCAACACTCAGATCCAAGAGGAATTCCCAGCAAGGGGCCCACTTGTAGACAGAGGTGAAGGGCATGGTCCAGTACACCTGTATTAGACATAATCAGAGAGTAGGTGCAGAGGGGAGGGAGGGATTTCACTCTCTGCACGAGTCCATCCTTCTCACCCCTGACTCTAGAGGACCTGAGGAAGGCAGTGGAAAAGGCCCCGTAGCAGGTGAAAAATTTGTATACTGAAAAGTACAGGACATTGTGGAAAGAATTTAAAGAAGAGACAAGTAATTGGAATGACATACCATATTCATAGACTGGATTATTAAAAACTGTTGGCATTTCTATACTACATAAAGGGATGTACACATATATCGCAACAACCCATATAATTCCATGACATTATTATAGAAGTGGACAGAATCCTAAAATACATATGGAACCCCCACAAGTAGATAAAGCAATCTTGAGAGCAAAGAGCAATGATGGAGATTAACACTTCCTGAACTCAAAACACATAACAATGCCACAGTAGTCAACACAGTCTGCTACTGGCATCAAGACAGTGAGATAGACCAATGAAATATAATAGAGAGACCTCAAATAAACGCACATATATATGGCCAACTGATGTTTGCCAAGGTTCTAAGATTACCAAGTGAAGAAAGGATGGTCTCTTCAACAATCAACAGAATGAAAAGGCAACCTATAGGATGTGAGGAAATATGTGTAAAACTTGAATCTGAATAAGGGACCAATATCCAGAATATATAAGAAACTACAACAAGTCAATTTCAGAAAAACAGCGGGCAAATAACTGAGTTTAAAAATGGGTAAAAAGCTTCACTAGACATTTCTCCATAAAGACATAAAAGTGGTCAATCTACATATGAAAATTTGCTCAACATTGCTAAGCATCAGGGAAATGGAAATCAAGCCACAAGGAGATATCACTCACACCTGTTAGGATGTGCTGTATAAAAAGACAATTAGGGCTTCCGTGGTGGCACAGTGGTTGAGAGTCCACCTACCGAGGCAGGGGACACGTGTTCGTGCCCCAGTCCGGGAGGATCCCACAGGCTGCTGAGCGGCTGGGCCTATGAGCCATGGCCGCTGAGCTTGTGCATTTGGATCCTGTGATCCACAACGGTAGAGCCCACAACCATGAGAGGCCTGTGTACTGCAAAAATAAAATAAAATAAAATAAAATTCATGGATGTTCGCAAAGATGTGAAGAAGTGAAACTTCTGTACTCTGTTCTGTACACTTTAGTAATGTAAAATGGTATAGCCATTATGGAAAACAGAATGTTGGTCCCCCAAAAATTATTAAGAGAACTATTATAAAATCCAGCAATCACTCATTTAGGTTTATATACAAAGGAGATAAAACAAGAATGTCCAAGAGATATCTACAATTTCATGCCTATGGCAGCATTATACACAATACACAACATAGGAAAACTGCCTAGTGTCCATGGGAAGATGAATTAATAAAGAAAATGTGGTGTATACATACAGTGGAATGTCATTCAGTCTTTGAAAGAGAAGGAAATCCTGCCATTTGCAGCAACACGAAAGAACTTGGAGGACATTTGTAAGAGTGACATAAGCCAGTCACAGAAGGTCAAAAACTGAAAGAAAACTCCGAGAAGCAGAGAGTAGAAGGGTGGTTCCAAGAGCTGGCAAGAGGTTGACATGGGAAGTCTGTGTTCAATGGTTAGCCTATGTGATTTGCAAAATGGAAAAGTTATAGACACATGCTGTACAACAAGGTGCATGTAGTCAACAGGACTGCCTGGACATTTCAAAACTTGTTAAGACGTTGGATTTCATCGTATATGGACTTTTACAACAATAAAATACACATATGTAAAATAAATACAAAGTGGAAAAAGGGGAAAAAAGAAGAAAAATAAGGAAAGGGAGTCAACAGAGGGAAAGAAGAAAGCAGGAAGGGTCTCAAATGTACACAGGTATCAGGAGATACTGGGAGAGAAGCTCCTCTCCCCAGGCTTTAAAGAAGACATCTCTCCAGCGATCACTCCAGCAAGAGGGGGATGTCCTTTCTCTTCCCCATTCAACCAGAAGCGCCAATAGCATCCTAAGTGTGGCCCAGTCTGTGCTCAGGTGTACACTTTTCCTTGATCTCTAAACCAAACACCCCTGACTCCCCATGGCTCAGGTGCCCTTCCTGTATCTCCTTCCACTTCACTAAAGCATTTCCCTCTCCAAGTGCAGCCCGAGGCGCCAATCCTGTCCTCACACGTGTTGTCCACTGGGCGGGTCTCTGAGTTCTTAAGAGCCTCCCTGTGAGTAGCAGGCACTGAATCACATACCAGGGTTTCACTCAGCACCGTCAGGAAACTATGACCTAGGGATTGAGGATTTCTAGAACAACTTTACTCATACACAGTCTCTTGGGTAAACAAGAGACATTTTACAATCAAGCATTTTCAGGTTTTTCTTTGGTGGGGAAGATATTGACACATATACGGCAATCATATTCTATTAAAGTATGTATTTCTCAAAGGACTCCTATTGAAAAAAAATTTTATATAAAACTTTCCATATTTTAATTGACTTTACTCGCAGACTTGTTTGCTTGCAAAAGCCTTCAGAAAATACCAAGAACCTACTTCACCTGGCAGTTTGCACAGCAACATGAGAGGAGATGATCTTGTCACACTGCTTGGTTTCTCTGTCCCACCTTGTAAAGCACAACCTCCTGTCCGCTCTGCTGGGAAGGGAGCCAGTGCCCACCCTGAGCTCAATCCCTGGGGTAGATCTCTTGGATCTGTCTTCACTGTCTGCAGTGTTTCTTGCACAGCACACAGAAACAGGGCCAGCACAACTGATGGAGAACAAACTTTCCACAGGAGAAGGACATTTCGTTTCCTTAGCACAGAATCCGATAGTGAATATTAGCCTCAAAGGAGAAAGGTGGAGTGAATTTCCTCCATCTACTCCTGGAGGCACCTTCTTTTTCGGACTCCTCCAGAACTGGGTGTGGCATGTGGGTACAAGCATGGGCTCCCTGCAAAATGAAGGAGGCCTGCCTAGCACTAGTTGCTTCACGTAAGAGGGGAGGACTCATCCCGAGGCTCTAATAGGAAACAGTTAGAATGAGGGAAGTGGCAGAGAGATGTATCATAACCATTCAGAATGCTATGAGACTTACTAAGAGATGAGATTTCTTATTAAATGAAGTTGTAATTGGCCAAGTAGTAGGCATACTGAAACCCAGTTTTGTTCACTAATAATCCACCCATGGAGCAACTAAGCCCATGCACAACAACTACTAAGCCTGTGCTCTAGATCCCGCAGGTCAAGGCCAAGATGTCGGGAATTGGAAACATTGTACACTGCCTGTGGGAATGTAAAATGGTGCCGCTATTATGAAAAAGAGAATGGGTGTTCCTTATAAAATTATAAACAGAAATATCATATGATTCAGCAATCACAGTTCTAGGTATATATCCAAAGGAAATTAAATCAATATCACAATGAGATGAACTTAGGTTCATTGCAGCATTCTCCAAAATGGCCTAGATATGCAACCAACTTCACAAAACAAGTAAGTGTCCTGTGCCTGAGCTAACCTTAGGTACTTCAAAACAAGTCCGTAAGCCTCTTAGGCCCTTAGAGAGGGTGAAAGCAATATTAGAGTTAAAAGTAACTTGTTCCAATTCTCTTAGTCTGGAATACTGAAACAAAATTCTACAGCAGAGGAAGCCTTATAAACACACAGCACCTGACAGGGTTTACCCCAGCCTTGGAAGAACTGGGAAGGATAAGAACAAGGCAGGCTTGAGGAAAGGTCAGAGGGTAGGCAGGACTGGAGTATGGGGAGCAGGGGCACGGCTGGCCGGATGGAGCAGTGGGTTGTAAGAAGAGCAGTGACCCTGGGTCCTGCTGCCCTGAGTCTCTGTCCTGGGCCTGGTCAATTCCAGGAGACCAGGTTAGCAGGGCTGTGAGAGCCAGTGTGTGAAGAAGCCCAGCAGCCCCTTCACACAGTCCTCTAGAATTCCTGCCGGCCATGAAGGGTCTTTAGGGGCAGCTGGACGTGAAGCCCTCTCAAACGGAAGCATGTCAGCACAGCAGCCTTGGGAGGTGCTGAGGCTGAAATGAGGAGACTGAGCACATGCAGTGATCCCAAAGCATGTGTTCTGTGACTCATTCACCTCAGGGAGCGCATTTTCCATGAGGAATAAACAGTGAGGGCAAAAGTAAGATGAAGCTACAAGTCCTGAAAGTGTAGAGGGAGAGAGTTCAACTCTCATCCACCACCTGACACTAATTATAAGGACTTGTTCTCCAGTGTCTATTGACTATGAGACTTTTGTTCCCACTAGGATATGGCCATCATACGTGAATGTAAAAAGGAAACCAAAATGCCTGGTGCAAAATACCCTCCAGGTACCAAACAGAAACGAACCATTCATCTTTGGCAGAGAAAAAGCAATGAAAGAGTAGTCTTGTGAGAGAGAAAATTTCTGAATGGCAAACCAAGAAAAGATGACTATAAGCACAGTACAGTCAAAGGACATGGACACAATAACTCAATTGTATCATTAATTTGGAAAGAACAAATCAGAATTCTACACATATTTCCTTCTTCTTCCTGATTTCATATTCACCTTCCTTAGTTTCTAAAGAGCCGGGTGAAACCCAAGTGTTCTAGGAATTGTCTCCCTTTAGATCCTACCTGAGAGTTGTTCCCTATGTGAATCGTCCTAGGCATCACTGCTATGTATGCTCTCCAAGATCCATTCTGTATGAACACAACCATGAGCATAAAGTTATTATACAAGTTGACCCACCCATTTCTCCTACTCGACTTGCTGGCTCACACAGCATCACCCTGGTCTTCCCTCCAGGTTCTCAGACCTCCCCTGTGCTCTGTGCAGACAGAGTCCTTCAATAAGATCTTGATCACAGTTGAAAATTGCAAATGAGGGAGAGATGCTGAGAAAATCACCTTTCGACCCCTCACTTCTATAGACCCATTTATAGCTTTCACCGTCAACCTTACCAACTTGAAATTCCAGATGTTACAGACATACTTGAAACATGGCTAGTGTGACCAAGCACTTGTGTGGTATTTGCATTTTTTAATAGAATGAGTTAATTATTGTTTGAACTAAATTAATTATAAATAGACACATTTGGTTCGTGGCTACCACACTGGAAAGCTCAGCTGTAAGAAATCCAAAGATGAGAAAGAGGCAACCAGCCACCCTTCCCCTGGTTGTTCTTTACTGCAGAAAATATGATGGCCTGATCTGATCATTCGTATGTAGGTATATCTTGGGCTCTTGGACCCATGCCACGCATTGGGAGAGTCCTTGTGGACACTGAAATAGTACAGTCAACACTCAGATCCAAGAGGAATTCCCAGCAAGGGGCCCACTTGTACACTGAGGTGAAGGGCATGTCCAAGTACACCTGTATTAGACATAATCAGAGAGTAGGTGCAGAGGGGAGGGAGGGATTTCACTCTCTCCGTGAGTCCATCCTTCACACCCCTGAATCTAGAAGACGTGAGGAAGGCAGTGGAAAAGGCCCCGTAGGAGGTGACAAATTTGTATACTAAAAACTACAGGACATTGCAGAAAGAAATTAAAGAAGAGACAAGTAAAGGGAATGACATACCATGTTCTTAGACTGGATTATTAAATACTGTTGGCATTTCTATACTACATAAAGTGATGTACACATATATCGCAACAACCCACAAAATTCCATGTCATTATTATAGAAGTGGACAGAATCCTAAAATACATATGGAACCCCCACAAGTAGAGAAAACAATCTTGAGAGCAAAGAGCAATAAAGGAGATTAACACTTCCTGAACTCAAAACACATAACAGTGCCACAGTAGTCAACACAGTCTGCTAGTGGCATCAAGACAGTGAGATAGACCAATGAAATATAATAGAGAGACCTCAAATAAACGCACATATATATGGCCAACTGATCTTGGCCAAGGTTCTAAGATTACCAAGTGAAGAAAGGATAGACTCTTCAACAATCAACGGCATGAAAAGGCAACCTATAGGATGAGAGGAAATATGTGTAAACCTTTTATCTGAATAAGGGACCAATATCCAGAATATATAAGAAACTACTACAAGTCAATTTCAGAAAAAGTGTGGGCAAATAATTGAGTTTAAAAATGGGTAAAAAGCTTCTCTAGACATTTCTCCATAAAGACATACAAGTGGTCAATCTACATATGAAAATTTGCTCAACACTGCTAATCATAAGGGAAATGGAAATCAAGCCACAAGGAGATATCACTCACACCTGTTAGGATGTGTATTATAAAAAGACAATTAGGGCTTCCCTGGTGGCACAGTGGTTGAGAGTCCGCCTGCCAATGCAGGGGACATGTGTTCGTGCCCCGGTCTGGGAGGATCCCACATGCCACTGAGAGGCTGGGCCCATGAGCCATGGCTGCTGAGCCTGTGTGTTTGGAGCCTGTGCTCTGCAATGGGAGAGCCCACAATAATGAGAGGCCCGTGTAATGCAAAAAAAAAAAAGAAAAAAGAAAGAAAATTAATGGATGCTGGCAAAGATGTGAAGAAGTGGAACTTCTGTACCCTGTTTTGTACCCTGTAGTAATGGAAAATAGTGTAGCCATTATGGAAAACAGAATGGAGGTCCCCCAAAACTTATTAAGACAACTATCATAATATCCAGCATTCACTCATTTAGGTTTATATACAAAGGAGATAAAACAAGAATGTCCAAGAGATATCTACAATCTCATGTCCATTGCAGCATTATACACAATACACAACATAGGAAAACTGCCTAGTGTCCATGGGAAGATGAATTAATAAAGAAAATGTGGTGTATACATACAATGGAATGTCATTCAGTCTTTGAAAGAGAAGGAAATCCTGCCATTTGCAGCAACACGAAAGAACTTGGAGGACATTTGTAAGAGTGAAATAAGCCAGTCACAGAAGGTCAAAAACTGAAAGAAAACTCCGAGAAGCGGAGAGTAGAAGGGTGGTTCCAAGAGCTGGCAGGAGGTTGACATGGGAAGTCTCTGTTCAATTGATACCATGTGTTATTTGCAAAATGGAACAGTTCTAGACACATGCTGTACAACAAGGTGCATGTAGTCAACAGGACTGACTGGACATTTCAAAACTTGTTAAGACGTTGGATTTCATTGTATGTGTACTTTTACAACAATAAAATATACATATGTAAAATAAATACAAAGTGGAAAAAGGGGAAAAAAAAGAAAAATAAGGAAAGGGAGTCAACAGAGGGAAAGAAGAAAGCAGGAAGGGTCTCGAATGTACACAGGTATCAGGGGATAATGGGAGAGAAGCTCCTCTCCCCAGGCTTTAAAGAAGACATCTCTCCAGAGTTCACTCCAGCAGGAGGGTGATGTCCTTTCTCTTCCCCATTCAACCAGAAGTGCCAATAGCATCCTATGTGTGGCCAAGGCTGTGCTCAGGTGTACACTTTTCCTTGATGTCTAAACCAACCACCCCTGACTCCCCATGGCTCAGGTGCCCTTCCTGTATCTCCTTCCACTTCTCTAAAGCATTTCCCTCTTCAAGTCCAGCCCGAGGCTCCAATCCTTTCCTCACACGTGGGGTCCACTAGGCGGGTCTCTGAGTTATTAAGAGCCTCCCTGTGAGTAGCAGGCACTGAATCGCACACCAGGGTTCCCCTCAGCACCATCAGCAAACTACCACCTAGGGACTGAGGATTTCTAGAACAACTTTACTCATACACAGTCTCTTGGGTAAACAAGTGACATTTTACAATCAAGCATTTTCAGTGTTTTCTTTGGTGGGGAAAATATTGACACATATATGGCAATCATATTCTATTAAACTATGTATTTCTCAAAGGACTCACTATCGAAAAAAATTTTTATATATAACTTTCCATGTTTTAATTGACTTTATTCCCAGTCTTCTTTGCTTGCAAAAGCCTTCAGAAAATACCAAGAACCTACTTCATCTGGCAGTTTGCACAGCAACAGGAGTGGAGATGCTCTTGTCACACTGCTTGGTTTCTCTATCCCACCTGGCAAAGCACAACCTCCTCTCCAACCTCCTGGGAAGGGAGCCAGTGCCCACCCTGAGCTCAGTTCCTGGGGTAGATCTCTTGCTTCTGTCTTCACTGTATGCAGTGTTTCTTGCCCAGCACACAGAAACAGGGCCGGCACAAGTGATGGAAGACAGACTTTCCACAGGAGAAGGACATTTCGTTTCCTTAGCAAAGAATCCGATAGTGAATATTAGCCTCAAAGGAGAAAGGTGGTATGAATTTCCTCCATCTACTCCTGGAGGCCCCTTCTTTCTCGGGCTCCTCCAGAACTGGGTGTGGCATGTGGGTACAAGCATGGGCTCCCTGCAAAAAGATGGAGGTCTGCCAAGCACTAGGTGCTTCAGCTAAGGGGCAGGACTCATCCCGAGGCTCTAATAGGAAACATTTAGAATGAGGGAAGTCCAGATAGATTTATCATAACCATTCAGAATGCTATGACACGTACTAAGAGATGAGATTTCTTATTAAATGAAGTTGTAATTGACCCAGTAGTAGGGATGCTGAAACCCAGTTTTGTTCACTAAGAATCCAGCCATGGAGCAACTAAGCCCGTGCACCACAACTACTAAGCCTGTGCTCTAGAGCCCGCAAGTCACAACTACTGAGCCCACGTGCCACAACTATTGAAGCCCATGCACCTAGAGCCCATGCTCTGGAACAACAGAAGCCACCGAAATGAGAAGCCCACACAGTGCAACGAAGACCCAACACAGCCAAAAGAAAAAAAAAAGAATCCAGTAAACATTTGCCTGGGTGGTGATAGGATTTGTTTTCCAGGTTAAATGAGGCTCAATTGGTATAAAACCAATGCACACCCTGAAAGTGTACGGTTTATTTACTTTTATATCCACACCCATTCATGATGCAGTGGTGATGGGAATATTTTTTAGAAAGTTGGCACCAGTAACAGTGATTTTTAGGGGAACATAAATCAAGGCAAACACAACACAAAATGTTCACATACACACACAGAATCATCCCACTCATTTCACATACAGACACACCCAGTCTCATTCACACAAACCTACACCACCTAACCGTAATACAGCTTCTTCCTGGGACTATAGTAATTGGTCACATTACTTGTAAATCACTTTCTATCACCAGGGCCCCTACTCTCTTTCCCAGAACAAATTTGGAATCAGTTTGCCCTCTACACTAAAACCAGCAAGAATGTCCCACTTTCTCATCTTCAAAGTTCTTCCTCCCCAAGTGACTGATTCCGGAATACATACTGTTTACACGTTCTGTGAAGGCCACCTGCAATTAAAGAAGAGAAAACACTATGAGGATAAGATCACAGTGATGCTCAGGTCTTTTGTTCATTTGCTGACAGTAGAAAACCTCATAAGAAACAGTGGTCCAGGGAACCCAGCAAGGGTCATCAGAGCAAACCTACTCAGGCTGAAAGGCAGGAACTTTGCTGGGAGGATGGAACTTCCAAGTCCATTTAGGTTGGAAATTACAGAATTCTTTGTCTACAGGAAAAATCGCTGCAGGAGAGAGAGCTCCGTACTCTACAGGCTGTAATGGATGCTGTCAATTGTAATGTCCTGTGGAATCAGGCTGCATGAGTTGGTAATAGACTCTCACTCCACATTCTCCCAACCAAGGGAATTGTATGTATCTGGAAGGAATACCCTCAAATATTCATAACTTAATTCTATTCAAAGAGAAATAAAGCAATATTTCTATCTCAGACCAGAAACAATCCAGCTTACCTTGGGGATCCACGGAGGCTTTTCTCCTGTCCTATCATGGTGCAGGTCATCCGCCACATCCTCAGGGAGAGCTGGAGGGACACAGAGTAACTGTCAGGACACTGGTGCTGCGACTCAGGAATTACTCAGGGCCTTTCTTCTCAATGAGGACATGGGGTGGGTGGTGTGTATGGATGTGGGAGGTTAGTAAGTGTGGGCTGATCTGGTGTTGGGCCATCCTCTTTAGGGGATGAAGGAAGGCAAAGGACAAGAGGAAGGAAATGAAAACAGAGCTTTGGCTTTCTAGCTATGGGGAGCCTAATCAGAAGGGAGGGGTCGATCTAAAAAATGGTAAACACTAAAATGCATGCTCTGTTTCAATGACAAAGACCCATGACCCATCCTGCCTCTTTTGAGCTTCTGCTAAATTGCTACTGTCTCTTAATTTTTCCCAGATCACTCTTTCCCCAGCATCCACAATGCCAGCTACTGCATTTATCATGTCTTCTGTTGTGTGATATTTTATACTTGATTAACGGCAACCTCCATTAAAGGACTGTATTCAATCCTAGACAAAATATGCTATATTTATTCACTAATCACTTGTCTTAAAGAAAATCAAATACACAAGATTTGACAAAACTGAAATCCTACCATTTAGATACAGCCACTATCAATCGTATCATATTTTTCTCCCACTCTTTGTTTTCTATACAATATACATATGCCCACAGAGTCAGGGGTTGTCCATACTCTAGGGAGCTGTTCCATAAATGGGACACTTCGTTATGAAGAGGGAGCCCAGACTGAGCACAGTCTGTCTCTAACCCAGCTGCGCAGGAGAAGTGTACAGGCTAACAGTCAGGTTCCACTTTGAGTCCTTGGGTGTGGGCTACAGGAATTGACCAATTCTACGGCTTATGGTAATATTATCCAATACAATAAAATAGCTCCCTGATTCTTATCTGCTTTTGGCCTTGTTTAAGCAATGACACCAGCACTGACAGATATGACCTGTACTGTATACATGGGGTCTCACACCTCTCAGAATCTGGGAGCTGACCAGGAGAATGCAGGTCCTGAGGAGAATTTTACATTAATGACTGAGCCAAAGTCAACTGATAAGTCCACCCATAGCTGCCCTGGATTCTGTGACCACTAAGGCCACCTGATGGGCAAGGTCTGGAACTTTAGAGATGCTAGGACTTCCAGCCAAGGATACAGATGCAGGGACTCCCTTGCTCCATGACTGAGGATCCCTTGGCTGAGTGGTAAGTGCAGGTCAGGGATCCAGAGCATCCATACTGGTACCCAACCCTGGGTTCTCAGTATGGCTTTTCCACTTAGGAGGTCAAGAGCTTAGAACATTTATCTCTGCACCATCTCCTTCTGAGGAAAAGGAATATTAACCAAATCTGGGCAACAGCTGTGTTGAGGGAAGAACATGCAAACAACTTCACAAAACAAGTAAGGGTCCTGTGCCTGAGCTAACATTAGGTACTTCCAAACTACTCCGTAAGTGTCTTAGCCCCTTAGAGAGGATGAAAGCAATATTAGAGTTAAAAGTAACTTGTACCAATTCCCTTAGTCTGGAATGCTGAAACAAAAGTTCTACAGCAGAGGAAGCCTCATAAACACACAACTCCTGCCATGGTTTACCCCAGCCTTGGAAGAACTGGGAAGGATAAGACCAAGGCAGGCCTGAGGAAAGGTCAGAGGTTAGGCAGGACTGGGGAGTGGGGAGCAGGGGCAGGGCTGTCTGGACGGAGCAGTGGGTTGTAAGAAGAGCAGTGACCCTGGGTCCTGCTGCCCTGAGTCTCTGTCCTGGGCCTCTTCAATTCCAGGAGACCAGGTTAGCAGGGCTGTGAGAGCCAGTGTGTGAAGAAGCCCAGCAGCCCCTTCACACAGTCCTCTAAAATTCCTGCCGGCCATGAAGGGTCTTTAGGATCAGCTGGACGTGGACCCCTCTCAAATGGAAGCATGTCAGCACATCAGCCTTGGGAGGTGCTGAGGCTGAAATGAAGAGACTGAGCACATGCAGTGATCCCAAATCAAGTGTTCTGTGACTCTTCCACTTCTGGGAGCGTGCTTTCCATGAGGAATAAACAGTGAGGGCAAAAGTAAGATGAAGCTACAAGTCCTGAAAGTGTAGAGGGAGAGAGTTCAACTCTCATCCACCACCTGACACAAAGTATAAGAACTTGTTCTCCAGTGTCAAGTGACTATGAGAGTTTTGTTCCCACTAGGACATGGCCATCATACATGAATGTAAAAAGGAAACCAAAATCCTTGGTGCAAAATACCCTCCAGGTACTGAACAGAAACGAACCTTTCATTTTTGGCAGTGACAAAGCAATGAAAGAGTAGTCTTGTGAGAAAGAAAATTTCTGAATGGCAAAGCATGAAAAGAAGCACAGTACAGTCAAAGGACATGGACACAATAACTCTATTATGTCATTAAAGTTTGGAAAGAACAAATCAGAATTCTACACATATTTCCTTCTTCTTCCTGATTTCATATTCACCTTCCTTAGTTTCTAAAGAACCGGGTGGAACCCAAGTGTTCTAGGAATTGTCTCGCTTTAGATCCTACCTGAGAGTTGTTCCCTATGTGAATCGTCCTCAGCATCACTGCTATGTATGCTCTCCAAGATCCATTCTGTACAAACACAACCATGAGCATAAAGTTATTATACAAGTTGACGCACCCATTTCTCCTACTCGACTTGCTGGCTCACACAGCATCACCCTGGTCTTCCCTCCAGGTTCTCAGACCTCCCCTGTGCTCTGTGCAGACAGAGTCCTTCAATAAGATCTTGATCACAGTTGAAAATTGCAAACGAGGGAGAGATGCTGAGAAAATCACCTTTCGACCCCTCACTTCTATAGAACCATTTATAGCTTTCACCGTCAACCTTACCAACCTGAAATTCCAGATGGTACAGACACACTTGAAACATGGCTAGTGTGACCAAGCACTTGTGTGGTTTTTGCATTTTTTAATAGAATGAGTTAATTATTGTTTGAACTAAATTAATTATAAATAGACACATTTGGTTCGTGGCTACCACACTGGAAAGCTCAGCTGTAATAAATCCAAAGATGAGAAAGAGGCAACCAGCCACAACTCCCCTGGTTGTTCTTTACTGCAGAAAATTTGATGGCCTGATCTGATCATTCGTATGTAGGTATATCTTGGGCTCTTGGACCCACGCGACACATTGGGAGAGTCCTTGTGGACACTGAAATAGTACAGTCAACACTCAGATTCAAGAGGAATTCCCAGCAACGGGCCCACTTGTAGACAGAGGTGAAGGGCATGGCCCAGTACACCTGTATTAGACATAATCAGAGAGTAGGTGCAGAGGGGAGGGAGGGATTTCACTCTCTCCATGAGTCCATCCTTCTCACCCCTGACTCTAGAAGACCTGAGGAAGGCAGTGGAAAAGGCCCCACAGGAGGTGAAAAATTTGTATACTGAAAACTACAGGACATTGCGGAAAGAAATTAAAGAAGAGACAAATAATTGGAATTATATAAGATGTTCATAGACTGGATTATTAAATACTGTTGGCATTTCTATACTACATAAAGTGATGTACACATATATCGCAACAACCCACAAAATTCCATGTCATTATTATAGAAGTGGACAAAATCCTAAAATACATATGGAACCCCCCACAAGCAGATAAAACAATCTTGAGAGCAAAGAGCAATGATGGAGATTAACACTTCCTGAACTCAAAACACATAACAATGCCACAGTAGTCAACACAGTCTGCTAGTGGCATCAAGACAGTGAGATAGACCAATGAAATATAATAGACAGACCCCAAATAAATGCACATATATATGGCCAACTGATCTTGGCCAAGGTTCTAAGATTACCAAGTGAAGAAAGGATAGTCTGTTCAACAATCAACAGCATGAAAAGGCAACCTATCGGATGAGAGGAAATATTTGTAAACCTTGTATCTGAATAAGGGACCAATATCCAGAATATATAAGAAACTACTACAAGTCAATTTCAGAAAAAGAGCGGGCAAATAACTGAGTTTAAAAATGGGTAAAAAGCTTCATTAGACATTTCTCCATAAAGACATACAAGTAGTCAATCTACATATGAAAATTTGCTCAACATCGCTAAGCATCAGGGAAATGGAAATCAAGCCACAAGGAGATATCACTCACACCTGTTAGGATGTGCATTATAAAAAGACAATTAGGGCTTCCCTGGTGGCACCGTGGTTGAGAGTCTGCCTGCCGATGTCGGGTACAAGTGTTTGTGCACTGGTCTGGGAGGATCCCACATGCCGCTGAGCGGTTGGGCCCATGAGCCATGGCCGCTGAGCCTGTGCGTTTGGAGCCTGTGCTCCACAACGGAAGGTCCCAAAACAATGAGAGGCCCGTGTACTGCAAAAAAAAAAAAAAGAAAAAAGAAAAGAAAAGGAAAAAGGAAAAAGAAAGAAAATTAATGGATGCTGGCAAAGATGTGAAGAATTGGAACTCCTGTACCCTGTTTTGTACCCTTTAGTAATGTAAAATGGTGTAGCCATTATGGAAAACAGAATGGAGGTCCCCCAAAAATTATTAAGAGAACTATCATAAAATCCACAATCACTCATTTAGGTTTATATATAAAGGGGATAAAACAAGAATGTCCAAGAGATATCTACAATCTCATGTCCATTGCAGCATTGTACACAATACACAACATAGGAAAACTGCCTAGTGTCCATGGGAAGATGAATTAATAAAGAAAATGTGGTGTAAACATACAGTGGAATGTCATTCAGTCGTTGAAAAAGAAGGAAATCCTGCCATTTGCAGCAACACGAAAGAACTTGGAGGACATTTGTAAGAGTGACATAAGCCAGTCAGAGAAGGTCAAAAACTGAAAGAAAACTCCGAGAAGCAGAGAATAGTAGGGTGGTTCCAAGAGCTGGCAAGAGGTTGACATGGGAAGTCTGTGTTCAATGGTTAGCATGTGTTATTTGCAAAATGTAAAAGTTCTAGACACATGCTGTACAACAAGGTGCATGTAGTCAACAGGACTGACTGGACATTTCAAAACTTGTTAAGACGTTGGATTTCATCGTATGTGTACTTTTACAACAATAAAATACACATATGTAAAATAAATACAAAGTGGAAAAAGGGGAAAAAAGAAGAAAAATAAGGAACGGGAGCCAACAGAGGGAAAGAAGAAAGCAGGAAGGGTCTCTAATGTACACAGGTATCAGGAGATAATGGGAGAGAAGCTCCTCTCCCCAGGCTTTAAAGAAGACATCTCTCCACAGTTCACTCCAGCAAGAGGGGCATGTCCCTTCTCTTCCCCATTCAACCAGAAGCGCCAATAGCATCCTAAGTGGGGCCCAGGCTGTGCTCAGGTGTACACTTTTCCTTGATCTCTAAACCAAACACCCCTGACTCCCCATGGCTCAGGTGCCCTTCCTGTATCTCCTTCCACTTCTCTAAAGCATTTCCCTCTTCAAGTGCAGCCCGAGGCGCCAATCCTGTCCTCACTCGTGGGGTCCACTGGGCGGGTCTCTGTGTTCTTAAGAGCCTCCCTGTGAGTAGCAGGCACTGAATCGCACACCAGAGTTCCCCTCAGCACCATCAGCAAACTACGACCTAGGGATTGAGGATTTCTAGAACAACTTTACTCATACACAGTCTCTTGGGTAAACAAGTGACATTTTACAATCAAGCATTTTCAGTGTTTTCTTTGGTGGGGAAAATATTGACACATATAAGGCAATCATATTCTATTAAAGTATGTATTTCTCAAAGGACTCACTATCGAAAAAAAAATTTTAACTATAACTTTCCATGTTTTAATTGACTTTACTCCCAGACTTGTTTGCTTGCAAAAGCCTTCAGAAAATACCAAGAACCTACTTCATCTGGCAGTTTGCACAGCAACATGAGTGGAGATGCTCTTGTCACACTCCTTGGTTTCTCTATCCTACCTTGCAAAGCACAACCTCCTGTCTGCCCTCCTGTGATGGGAGCCAGTGCCCACCCAGAACTCAATCCCTGGGGTAGATTTCTTGGTTCTGTCTTCATTGTATGCAGTGTGTCTTGCCCAGCACACAGAAACAGGGCCGGCACAAGTGATGGAAGACAGACTTTCCACAGGAGAAGGACATTTCGTTTCCTTAGCACAGAATCCGATAGTGAATATTAGCCTCAAAGGAGAATGGTGGAGTGAATTTCCTCCATCTACTCCTGGAGGCTCCTTCTTTCTCGGACTCCTCCAGAACTGGGTGTGGCATGGGCTCCCTGCAAAAGGAAGGAGGCCTGCCTAGCACTAGGTGCTTCAGTTAAGAGGGGAGGACTCATCCCGAGGCTCTAATAGGAAACAGTTAGAATGAGGGAAGTGGCAGAGAGATGTATCATAACCATTCAGAATGCTATGAGACCTACTAAGAGATGAGATTTCTTATTAAATGAAGTTGTAATTGACCCAGTAGTAGGGATGCTGAAACCCAGTTTGGTTCATTAAGATACCAGCCATTGGGCAACTAAGTCCATGCACCACAACTACTAAGCCTGTGCCGTAGAGCCTGCAAGTCACAACTACTGAGCCCACGTGCCACAACTATTGAAGCCCATGCACCTAGAGCCCGTGCTCTGGAACAACAGAAGCCACTGAAATGAGAAGCCCGCACACTGCAACGAAGACACAACACAGCCAAAAAAATAATAATAATGATAATCCAGTAAACATTTGCCTGGGTGGTGATAGGATTTGTTTTCCAGGTTAAATGAGGCTCACTTGGTATAAAATCAATGCACACACTGAAAGTATACAGTTTATTTACTTTTATATCCATACCCATTCATGATGCAGTGGTGATGGGAATAATTTTTAGAAAGTTGCCACCAGTAACAGTGATGTTTAGGGGAACATAAATCAAGGGAAACACAACACAAAAAGTTCACTTACACACACAGAACCATCCCACTCATTTCACATACAGACACACCCAGTCTCATGCACACAAACCTACACCACCTAACCGTAATACAGCTTCTTCCTGGGACTATAGTAATTGGTCACATTACTTGTAGATCACTTTCTATCACCAGGACACCTACTCTCATTCCCAGCACAAATTTGGAATCAGTCTGCCCTCTACACTAAAACCAGCAAGAATGTCCCACTTTCTTATCTTCAAAGTTCTTCCTCCCCAAGTGACTGATTCCACAATACATACCGTTTTCACGTTCTGGGAAGGCCACCTGCAATTACAGAAGAGAAAACACTATGAGGATAAGATCACAGTGATGCTCAGGTCTTTTGTTCATTTGCTGACAGTAGAAAACCTCATAAGAAACAGTGGTCCAGGGAACCCAGCAAGGGTTATCCGAGCAAAACCTACTCAGGCTGAAAGGCAAGAACTTTGCTGGGAGGATGGAACTTCCAAGTCCATTTAGGTTGGAAATTACAGAATTCTTTGTCTACAGGAAAAATCGCTGCAGGAGAGAGAGCTCCGTACTCTACAGGCTATAATGGATGCTGTCAATTGTAATGTCCTGTGGAATCAGGCTCCATGAGCTGGTAATAGACTCTCACTCCACATTCTCCCAACCAAGGGTATTGTATGTATCTGGAAGGAATACGCTCAAATATTCATAACTTAATTCTATTGAAAGAGAAATAAAGCAATATTTCTATCTCAGACCAGAAACAATCCAGCTTACCTTGGGGATCCACGGAGGCTTTTCTCCTGTCCTATCATGGTGCAGGTCATCCGCCACATCCTCAGGGAGAGCTGGAGGGACACAGAGTAACTGTCAGGACACTGGTGCTGCGGCTCAGGAATTACTCAGGGGCTTTCTTCTCGATGAGGACATGGGGTGGTGTGTATGGATGTGGGAGGTTAGTAAGTGTGGGCTGAGCTGGTGTTGGGCCATCCTCTTTGGGGGATGAAGGAAGGCAAAGGACAAGAGGAAGGAAATGAAAACAGAGCTTTGGCTTTCTAGCTAAGGGGAGCCTAATCAGAAGGGAAGGGTCGATCTAAAAAATGGTAAACACTAAAATGCATGCTCTGTTTCAATGACACAGACCCATGACCCATCCTGCCTCTTTTGAGCTTCTGCTAAATTGCCACTGTCGCTTGATTTTTCCCAGATCACTCTTTCCCCAGCATCCACAATGCCAGCTACGGCATTTATCATGTCTTCTGTTGTATGATATTTTATACTTGATTAACAGCAACCTCCATTAAAGGACTGAATTCAATCCTAGACAAAATATGCTATATTTATTCACTAATCACTTGTCTTAAAGAAAATCAAATACACAAGATTTGACAAAATTGAAATCCTACCATTTAGATACAGCCACTATCAATCGTATCATATTTTTCTCCCAGTCTTTGTTTTCTATACATTGTACGTATGCCCACTGAGTCAGGGGTTGTCCATACTCTAGGGAGCTGTTCCATAAGTGGGACACTTCGTTATGAAGAGGGAGCCCGGACTGAGCACAGCCTGTCTCTAACCCAGCTGCGCAGGAGAAGTGTACAGGCTAACAGTCAGGTTCCACTTTGAGTCCTTGGGTGTGGGCTACAGGAATTGACCAATGCTAAGGCTTATGGTAATGTTATCCAATACAATAAAATAGCTCCCTGATTCTCATCTGCTTTTGGCGTTGTTTAAGCAGTGACACCAGCACTGACAGATATGACCTCTACTGTATACATGGGGTCTCACACCTCTCAGAATCTGGGAGCTGACCAGGAGAATGCAGGTCCTGAGGTGAATTTCACATTAATGACTGTGCCAAAGTCAACTGATAAGTCCACCCATAGCTGCCCTGGATTCTGTGACCACTAAGGCCACCTGATGGGCAAGGTCTGGACCTTTGGAGATTCTAGGACTTCCAGCCAAGGATACGGATGCAGGGACTCCCTTGCTCCATGACTGAGGACCCCTTGGCTGAGTGGTAAGTGCAGGTCAGTGATCAAGTGCATCCACATTGGGACCCACCCCTGGGTCCTCAGTATGGCTTTTCCACTTAGGAGGTCAAGAGCTTAGAACATTTATCTCTGCACCATCTCCTTCTGAGGAAAAGGAATATTAACCAAATCTGGGCAACAGCTGTGTTGAGGGAAGAACATGGCAAACAACTTCACAAACAAATAAGGGTCCTGTGCCTGAGGTAACCTTAGGTACTTCAAATCAACTCCGTAAGTCTCTTAGCCCCTTAGAGCGGATGAAAGCAATATTAGAGTTAAAAGTAACTTGTCCCAATTCCCTTAGTCTGGAACACGGAAACAAAATTCTACAGAAGAGGAAGTCTCATAAACACACAGCACCTGCCAGGGTTTACCCCAGCCTTGGAAGTACTGGGAAGGATAAGACCAAGGCAGGCCTGAGGAAAGGTCAGAGGGTAGGCAGGACTGGGGAGTGGGGAGCAGGGGCAGGGCTGTCTGGACGGAGCAGTGGGTTGTAAGAAGAGCACTGAACCTGGGTCCTGCTGCCCTGAGTCTCTGTCCTGGGGCTAGTCAACCCCAGGAGACCAGGTCAGCAGGGCTGTGAAAGCAAGTGTGTAAAGAAGCCCAGCAGCCCCTTCACACAGCCCTCTAGAATTTCTGCCGCCCATGGAGGGTCTCTAGGGTAGCTGGACGTGGACCCCTCTGAAATGGAAGCATGTCAGCACCTCAGCCTTGGGGAAGTGTAGAGGCTGGGATGAGCTCAAGGAGACTGACCACATGCAGTGATCCCAGAGCACGTGTTCTGTGACTCATCCATCTCTGGGACTGTCCTTTACAAGAGGAACTAACAGTGAGCACAAAATATGAGGTGAAGCCACAAGTCCTGAAAGTGCAGAGGGAGACAGTTCACTTCTCATCCACCACCTCACCCTTTCTAGAAGAACTTGGTCTCAAGTTTCAATGGCCCATGAGAGTTTTGACCCACAGGTTCTGTCCATCATAGGTCAATATGCAAAAGAAAAAAACTCTACTGTGCACCATACCCTAGATGTGCTAACCAGAGCACAAACTTCCATATTAGGCAGTGACAAGCACAAGAAAGAGCAGCTCATGTGCAAAAGATCAGTTTAGATGAGCAAATCAAGAAAAGGTGATTATAGAGCACAGTCACGTCTAAGGACACAATTTCTCTCTATTGTATCATTAAAATGTGAAAAAAACAAGTCAGAACTCTACACATATTTCATTCGTCTTTCTGATTTCATATCCACCTTCCTCAGTCTGCAAAGCAGGAGATATAACCCTAAAGTTCCAGGAACCTTCTGCCATTAGATCCTACCTAAGTGTTGTTCCTACCTGTATCCTTTTCTTTATCACGGCCACAAATGCTATTCAAAGTCAATTCTGTAGAAACACGAACATGAATTTACAAGTCTTATGGATACATTTAAAATGTGACTAATGTGACTGAGTAATGGGATATTTTATTTTCTTTTATTTCAATACACTTAGTGAATCATTGATTGAATTAAATAAATTATAACAGGCACATCTAGCTAGTGGCTACCACAGTGTAATAAACAACCTCTCTCTCTCTCTCTCCATATATATATGTGTATATATATATATATAAAGTATATGGAGGATGTTACCACCGCTCCCCTGGTTATTCCCCTCTGTATGGTCTACCCATTCAAGATGGCTGTTTGCTGATGGTTTACCAAAGGAAAACCTCTGCCCCGTGAAGTACGTAGCCCAAGGGGTAAGAGGGATGCGTCCCTCTGCTGGTTTCCCTGGTAACCGATGAGCCCATCTGCTGTCAATTCCCCCTTTAACTGGTAGCCTGCCTATTCCGCCCAGAGAGAAGCATGCTGCTACTGCTGCTGCTGCCTTCTGCCTGCCATCGGCTATCTACAGTGGGGTGTCTCTCCAGGACCACTTTGCTTCTGACGTGAAAGATCTCCCATCTATTAAACCATGAATGTCTCTGTCCCTGACTTCGGGCTCTTTCCTTAGCCCTGAGGCTGAGCAAGTACAGGGCTTGCAGGCGTGAGAGGTGCGGCCCAACACCTTCTGCAGGGCAGTTTGCTGGCCAGATTTGATGATTCATTTGTAGGTGTTTCCTAGGCTCATGCACACTTGCCAGGCACCCATGAGACCTTGGGGACACTGAAACAGTAATGTCAACACCCAGATCCTAGAGGAATTCCCGACAGGTGTTCCACGTGAGGGGAGAGGTAATGAGCATGGCCCAGTGCACCTGTGCTAGACATAATCGGCGAGCAGGTGCAGAAGGGAGGGAGGGACATTCACTCACTTTATGAGGCCATCCTTCTCACCACTGCCTCTGAAAAATCCAGGGAAGGAAGGGACAAAATGCCCTTAGAAGGTAAATGGCCTGTACACTGAAAACTACAAACCACTGCTGAAAGAATTAAACAAGGAACAAATCATTGAAACGACATATCATATTCATAGACTGGAGACTTATTATTGTTGACATTTCTACACTACCCAAAGGTAAATATAAATTCATTGTAATACCTATCAAAATCCCAATGTCATTTTCAAAGAAATAGAAAAAAAAAAGGATCCTAAAATACATATGGAACCACTAAGGACTCCAAACAGACAACACAATCCTGAGAACAAAGAACATAGATGGAGGCTTCTCACTTCCTGACTTCAAAACACATTACAAAGCCACAGGAATCAAAACTGTACGGTACTGACATAGAAACAGATACATAGGCCTAAAGATGAGAATAAATAACCCCCAAGAAAACTCATAGATACATTGCCAAATGAAATTCACCAAGCTTCTAAGACAACAAATAGGGAAAGTATAGTTTTCTCAACAGTCAATAGGATGAAAATATAACTTACAGAAAGATTACAAACATATATCAGAAAAGGAGCTAATATACAAAACATCAAAGAAAAACACTACAACTCAAATGTAAACTAAGTTAAAAAATTAAAAAGGGCAAATAACTGGGTTCAGAAATGTGCAAAGTCTTAAATAAGACATTTCCTAAAAAAGACATACAAATGGATAACAAATATAGGAAAAGGTTCTCAACCTCACTAATCATCAGGGCAATGCAAATCAACACCTCATACCTGTTAGGCTGTGTATTATAAAGAAAATAATTAACAGTTTAAGGCCAAGATGTGGGGAATTGGAAACTTTGTACACTGCTGGTGGGAAGGTAAAATGGTGCCGCTATTATGAAAAAGAGTATGGGGGTTCCTTATAAAATTATAAACAGAAATATCATATGATTCAGCAATCACAGTTCTGGGTATATAGCCAAAGGAAATTAAATCAGTATCACAATGAGATGAACTTAGGTTCATTGCAGCATTCTCCAAAATAGCCTAGATATGCAACCAACTTCACAAAAGAAGTAAGTGTCCTGTGCCTGAGCTAACCTTAGGTACTTCAAAACAACTCCGTAAGTCTCTTAGCCCCTTAGAGAGGATGAGAGCAATATTAGAGTTAAAACTAACTTGTACCAATTCCCTTAGTCTGGAATACTGAAACAAAAGTTCTACAGCAGGGTAAGCCTCATAAACTCACAGCACCTGCCAGGGTTTACCCCAGCCTTGGAAGAACTGGGAAGGATAAGACCAAGGCAGGCCTGAGGAAAGGTCAGAGGGTAGGCAGGACTGGAGTGTGGGGAGCAGGAACAGGGCTGTCCGGATAGAGCCGTGCGTTGTAATAAGTGCAGTGACCCTGGGTCCTGCTGCCCTGAGTCTCTGTCCTGTGCCTGGTGAATTCCAGGAGACCAGGTTAGCAGGGCTATGAGAGCCAGTGTGTGAAGCGAGCCCAGCAGCCCCTTCACACAGTCCTCTAGAATTCCTGCTGGCCATGAAGCGTCTGTAGGGGCAGCTGGACGTGGAGCCCTCTCAAATGGAAGCATGTCAGCACATCAGCCTTGGGAGGTGCTGAGGCTGAAATGAGGAGGCTGAGCACATGCAGTGATCCCAAAGCATGTGTTCTGTGACTCATCCACCTCTGGGAGTGCAGTTTCCTTGAGGAATAAACAGTGAGGACAAAAGTAAGGTGAAGCTACAAGTCCTGAAAGTGTAGAGGGAGATAGTTCAAGTCTCATCCACCACCTGACACTCACTATAAGAACTTGTTCTCCAATGTCAAGTGACTATGAGAGCTTTGTTCCCACTAGGATATGGTCATCATACGTGAATGTAAAAAGGAAACCAAAATCCCTGGTGCAAAATACCCTCCAGGTACCAAGTAGAAATGAACTATTCATCTTTGGCAGTGAAAAAGCAATGAAACAGTAGTCTTGTGAGAAAGAAAATTTCTGAATGGCAAAGCAAGAAAAGATGACTATAAGCACAGTACAGTCAAAGGACATGGACACAATAACTCTATTGTATCATTAAAATTTGGAAAGAACAAATCAGAATTCTACACATATTTCCTTCTTCGTCCTGATTTCATATTCACCTTCCTTAGTTTCTAAAGAACCGGGTGGAACCCAAGTGTTCTAGGAATTGTCTCCCTTTAGATCCTACCTGAGAGTTGTTCGCTACGTGAATCGTCATCAGCATCACTGTTATGTATGCTCTCCACCATGCATTCTGTACAAACACAACCATGAGCATAAGGTTATTATACAAGTTGACCCACCGATTTCTCCTACTCGACTTGCTGGCTCACACAACATCACCCAGGTCTTCCCTCCAGGTTCTCAGACCTCCCCTGTGCTCTGTGCAGACAGAGTCCTTCAATAAGATATTGATCACAGTTGAAAATTTCAAATGAGGGAGAGATGCTGAGAAAATCACCTTTCGACCCCTCACTTCTGTAGACCCATTTATAGCTTTCACCGTCAACCTTACCAACCTGAAATTCCAGATGTTACAGACACACTTGAAACATGGCTAGTGTGACCGAGCAATTGTGTGTTTTTTGCATTTTTTAATAGAATGAGTTAATTGTTTGAACTAAATTAATTATAAATAGACACATTTGGTTAGTGGCTACCACACTGGAAAGCTCGGCTCTAAGAAATCCAAAGATGAGAAAGAGGCAATCAGCCAACCCTCCCCTGGTTGTTCTTTACTGCAGAAAATTTGATGGCCTGATCTGATCATTCGTATGTAGGTATACCTTTGGCTCTTGAACCCATGCCAGACATTGGGAGAGTCCTTGTGGACACTGAAACAGTATAGTCAACACTCAGATGCAAGAGAAATTCCCAGCAAGGGGCCCACTTGTAGACAGAGGTGAAGGGCATGGCCAAGTACACCTGTATTAGACATAATCAGAGAGTAGGTGCAGAGGGGAGGGAGGGATTTCACTCTCTTCATGAGTCCAACCTTCACATCCCTGACTCTAGAAGACCTGAGGAAGGCCGTGGAAAAGGCCCCATCGGAGGTGAAAAATTTGTATACTGAAAAGTACAGGACATTGTGGAAAGAATTTAAAGAAGAGACAAGTATTGGAATGACATACCATATTCATAGACTGGATTATTAAATACTGTTGGCATTTCTATACTACATAAAGGGATGTACACATATATCGCAACAACCCGTATAATTCCATGACATTATTATAGAAGTGGACAGAATCCTAAAATACATATGGAACCGCCACAAGTAGATAAAGCAATCTTGAGAGCAAAGAGCAATGATGGAGATTAACACTTCCTGAACTCAAAACACATAACAATGCCACAGTAGTCAAAACAGTCTGCTACTGGCATCAAGACAGTGAGATAGACCAACGAAATATAATAGAGAGACCTCAAATAAACGCACATATATATGGCCAACTGATCTTTGCCAAGGTTCTAAGATTACCAAGTGAAGAAAGGATGGTCTGTTCAACAATCAACAGAATGAAAAGGCAACCTATAGGATGAGAGGAAATATGTGTAAACCTTGAATCTGACTAAGGGTCCAATATCCGGAATATATAAGAAACTACAAGAAGTCAATTATAGAAAAACAGCGGGCAAATAACTGAGTTTCAAAATGGGTAAAAAGCTTCACTAGACATTTCTCCATAAAGACATACAAGTGGTCAATCTACATATGAAAATTTGCTCAACATTGCTAAGCATCAGGGTAATGGAAGTCAAGCCACAAGGAGATATCACTCACAACTGTTAGGATGTGCTGTATAAAAAGACTATTAGGGCTTCCGTGGTGGCACAGTGGTTGAGACTCTGCCTGCCGAGGCAGGGGATACGTGTTTGTGCCCCAGTCTGGGAGGATCCCACAGGCCGCTGAGCGGCTGGGCCCATGAGCCATGGCCGCTGAGCTTGTGCATTTGGATCCTGTGATCCACAACTGTAGAGCCCACAACCATGAGAGGCCTATGTACTGCAAAAAAAAAAAAAGAAATAAAATTCATGGATGTTCGCAAAGATGTGAAGAAGTGAAACTTCTGTACCCTGTTTTGTACACTTTAGTAATGTAAAATGGTATAGCCACTATGGAAAACACAATGTTGGTCCCCCCAAAATTATTAAGAGAACTATTATAAAATCCAGGAATCACTCATTTAGGTTTATATACAAAGGAGATGAAACAAGAATGTCCAAGAGATATCTACAATTTCATGCCTATGGCAGCAATATACAGAATACAAAACATAGGAAAACTGCCTAGTGTCCATGGGAAGATGAATTAATAAAGAAAATGTGGTGTATACATACAGTGGAATGTCATTCAGTCTTTGAAAAAGAAGGAAATCCTGCCTTTTGCAGCAACACGAAAGAACTTGGAGGACATTTGTAAGAGTGACATAAGCCAGTCACAGAAGGTCAAAAACTGAAAGAAAACTCCGAGAAGCAGAGAGTAGAAGGGTGGTTTCAAGAGCTGGCAAGAGGTTGATATGGGAAGTCTGTGTTCAATGGTTAGCTTGTGTTATTTGCAAAATGGAAAAGTTCTAGACACATGTTGTACAACAAGGTGCATGTAGTCAACAGGACTGCCTGGACATTTCAAAACTTGTTAAGACGTTGGATTTCACTGTATGTGTACTTTTACAACAATAAAATATACATATGTAAAATAAATACAAAGTGGAAAAAGGGGAAAAAAGAAGAAAAATAAGGAAAGGGAGTCAACAGAGGGAAAGAAGAAAGCAGGAAGGGTCTCGAATGTACACAGGTATCAGGAGATAATGGGAGAGAAGCTCCTCTCCCCAGGCTTTAAAGAAGACATCTCTCCAGAGTTCACTCCAGCAAGAGGGGGATGTCCTTTCTCTTCCCCATTCAAGCAGAAGTGCCAATAGCATCCTAAGTGTGGCCCAGGCTGTGCTCAGGTGTACACTTTTCCTTGATCTCTAAACCAAACACCCCTGACTCCCCATGGCTCAGGTGCCCTTCCTGTATCTCCTTCCACTTCTCTAAAGCATTTCCCTCTTCAAGTCCAGCCCGAGGCTCTAATCCTGTCCTCACATGTGGGGTCCACTGGGCGCGTCTCTAAGTTCTTAAGAGCCTCCCTGTGAGTAGCAGGCACTGAATCACACACCAGGGTTTCACTCAGCACCATCAGGAATCTATGACCTAGGGATTGAGGATTTCTAGAACAACTTTACTCATACACAGTCTCTTGGGTAAACAAGTGACATTTTACAATCAAGCATTTTCTGTTTTTTCTTTGGTGCGGAAGATATTGACACATATAAGGCAATCATATTCTATTAAAGTATGTATTTCTCAAAGGACTCCTATCGAAAAAAAAATTTTAAGTATAACTTTCCTTGTTTTAATTGACTTTACTCCCAGACTTGTTTGCTTGCAAAAGCCTTCAGAAAATACCAAGAACCTACTTCACCTAGCAGTTTGCACAGCAACATGAGTGGAGATGCTCTTGTCACACTGCTTGGTCTCTCGGTCCCAGCTTGTATAGCACAACCTCCTGTCCGCTCTGCTGGGAAGGGAGCCAGTGCCCACCCTGAGCTCAATCCCTGGGGTAGATCTCTTGGTTCTGTCTTCCCTGTATGCAGTGTTTCTTGCACAGCACACAGAAACAGGGCCAGCACAACTGATGGAAAACAAACTTTCCACAGGAGAAGGACATTTCGTTTCCTTAGCACAGAATCCGATAGTGAATATTAGCCTCAAAGGAGAAAGGTGGAGTGAATTTCCTCCTTCTACTCCTGGAGGCTCCTTCTTTCTCGGAATCCTCCAGAACTGGGTGTGGCATATGGGTACAAGCATGGGCTCCCTGAAAAATGAAGGAGGCCTGCCTAGCACTAGTTGCTTCACGTAAGAGGGGAGGACTCATCCCGAGGCTCTAATAGGAAATAGTTAGAATGAGTGAAGTGGCAGAGAGATGTATCATAACCATTCAGAATGCTATGAGACGTACTAAGAGATGAGATTTCTTATTAAATGAAGTTGTAATTGGCCCAGTAGTAGGCATACTGAAACCCAGTTTTGTTCACTAAGAATCCACCCATGGAGCAACTAAGCCCGTGCACAACAACTACTAAGCCTGTGCTCTAGACCCCGCAGGTCAAGGCCAAGATGTCAGAAATTGGAAACATTGTACACTGCTGGTGGGAATGTAAAATGGATCAGCTATTATGAAAAAGAGTATGGGGGTTCCTTATAAAATTATAAACAGAAATATCATATGATTCAGCAATCACAGTTCTGGGTATATATCCAAAGGAAATTAAATCAATATCACAATGAGATGAACTTAGGTTCATTGCAGCATTCTCCAAAATGGCCTAGATATGCAACCAACTTCACGAAACCAGTAAGTGTCCTGTGCCTGAGCTAACCTTAGGTACTTCAAAACAAGTCCGTAAGTCTCTTAGGCCCTTAGAGAGGATGAAAGCAATATTAGAGTTAAAAGTAACTTGTTCCAATTCCCTTAGTCTGGAATACTGAAACAAAATTCTACATCAGAGGAAGCCTTATAAAAACACAGCACCTGACAGGGTTTACCCCAGCCTTGGAAGAACTGGGAAGGATAAGACCAAGGCAGGCCTGAGGGAAAGTCAGAGGGTAGGCAGGACTGGAGTGTGGGGAGCAGGGGCAGGGCTGGCCGGATGGAGCAGTGGGTTGTAAGAAGAGCAGTGACCCTGGGTCCTGCTGCCCTGAGTCTCTGTCCTGGGCCTCTTCAATTCCAGGAGACCAGGTTAGCAGGGCTGTGAGAGCCAGTGTGTGAAGAAGCCCAGCAGCCCCTTCACACAGTCCTCTAAGAATTCCTGCCAGGCATGAAGGGTCTTTAGGGGCAGCTGGACGTGGAGCCCTCTCAAACGGAAGCATGTCAGCACAGCAGCCTTGGGAGGTGCTGAGGCTGAAATGAGGAGACTGAGCACATGCAGTGATCCCAAAGCATGTGTTCTGTGACTCATCCACCTCAGGGAGCGCATTTTCCATGAGGAATAAACAGTGAGGACAAAAGTAAGATGAAGCTACAAGTCCTGAAAGTGTAGAGGGAGAGAGTTCAACTCTCATCCACCACCTGACACTAACTATAAGGACTTGTTCTCCAGTGTCAACTGACTATGAGACTTTTGTTCCCACTAGGATATGGCCATCATACGTGAATGTAAAAAGGAAACCAAAATCCCTGGTGCAAAATACCCTCCAGGTACCAAACAGAAACGAACCATTCATCTTTGGCAGTGAAAAAGCAATGAAAGAGTAGTCTTGTGAGAAAGAAAATTTCTGAATGGCAAAGCAAGAAAAGATGACTATAAGCACAGTACAGTCAAAGGACATGGACACAATAACTCAACTATATCATTAATTTGGAAAGAACAAATCAGAATTCTACACATATTTCCTTCTTCTTCCTGATTTCATATTCACCTCCCTTAGTTTCTAAAGAACCGGGTGGAACCCAAGTGTTCTAGGAATTGTCTCCCTTTAGATCCTACCTGAGAGTTGTTCCCTACGTGAATCGTCATCAGCATCACTGCTATGTATGCTCTCCACGATCCATTCTGTACAAACACAACCATGAGCATAAAGTTATTATACAAGTTGACGCACCCATTTCTCCTACTCGACTTGCTGGCTCACACAGCATCACCCTGGTCTTCCCTCCAGGTTCTCAGACCTCCCCTGTGCTCTGTGCAGACAGAGTCCTTCAATAAGATCTTGATCACAGTTGAAAATTGCAAATGAGGGAGAGATGCTGAGAAAATCACCTTTCGACCCCTCACTTCTATAGACCCATTTATAGCTTTCACCGTCAACCTTACCAACCTGAAATTCCAGATGTTACAGACACACTTGAAACATGGATAGTATGACCAAGCAATTGTGTGTTTTGTGCATTTTTTAATAGAATGAGTTAATTATTGTTTGAACTAAATTAATTATAAATAGACACATTTGGTTCGTGACTACGAGACTGGAAAGCTCAGCTGTAAGAAATCCAAAGATGAGAAAGAGGCAACCAGCCACCCTTCCCCTAGTTGTTCTTTACTGCAGAAAATTTCATGGCCTGATCTGATCATTCATATGTAGGTATATCTTGGGCTCTTGGACCCACGCCACGCATTGGGAGAGTCCTTGTGGACACTGAAATAGTACAGTCAACACTCAGATCCAAGAGGTATTCCCAGCAAGGGGCAGACTTGTAGACAGCGGTGAAGGGCATGGCCCAGTACACCTGTATTAGACATAATCAGAGAGTAGGTGCAGAGGGGAGGGAGGGATTTCACTCTCTCCGTGACTCCATCCGTCACCCCCCTGAATCTAGAAGACCTGAGGAAGGCAGTGGAAAAGGCCCCGTAGGAGGTGAAAAATTTGTATACTGAAAACTACTGGACATTGCGAAAAGAAATTAAAGAAGAGACAAGTAAAGGGAATGACATACGATGTTCATAGACTGGATTATTAAATACTGTTGGCATTTCTATACTACATAAAGTGATGTACACATATATCGCAACAACCCACAAAATTCCATGTCATTATTATAGAAGTGGACAGAATCCTAAAATACATATGGAACCCCCACAAGTAGACAAAACAATCTTGAGAGCAAAGAGCAATGAAGGAGATTAACACTTCCTGAACTCAAAACACATAACAATGCCACAGTAGTCAACACAGTCTGCTAGTGGCATCAAGACAGTGAGATAGACCAATGAAATATAATAGAGAGACCTCAAGTAAACGCACATATATATGGCCAACTGATCTTGGCCAAGGTTCTAAGACTACCAAGTGAAGAAAGGATAGTCTGTTCAACAATCAACAGCATGAAAAGGCAACCTATAGGATGAGAGGAAATATGTGTAAACCTTGTATCTGAATAAGGGACCAATATCCAGAATATATAAGAAACTACCAGAAGTGAATTTCAGAAAAACAGCAGGCAAATAACTGAGTTTAAAAATGGGTAAAAAGCTTCACTAGACATTCCTCCATAAAGACATACAAGTGGTCAATCTACATATGAATATTTGCACAACATCGCTAAGCATCAGGGAAATGGAAATCAAGCCACAAGGAGATATCACTCACACCTGTTAGGATGTGTATTATAAAAAGACAATTAGGGCTTCCCTGGTGGCACAGTGGTTGAGAGTCCGCCTGCTGATGCAGGGGACATGTGTTCGTGCCCCAGTCTGGGAGGATCCCACATGACACTGAGCGGCTGGGCCCATGAGCCATGGCTGCTGAGCCTCTGTGTTTGGAGCCTGTGCTCTGCAACGGGAGAGCCCACAACAATGAGAGGCCCGTGTACTGCAAAAAAAAAAAAAAAAAGAGAGAAAAGAAAGAAAATTAATGGATGCTGGCAAAGATGTGAAGAAGTGGAACTTCTGTACCCTGTTTTGTACCCTGTAGTAATGGAAAATAGTGTAGCCATTATGGAAAACAGAATGGAGGTCCCCCAAAAATTATTAAGAGACGTATCATAAGATCCAGCAATCACTCATTTAGGTTTATATACAAAGGAGATAAAACAAGAATGTCCAAGAGATATCTACAATCTCATGTCCATTGCAGCATTATACACAATACACAACATAGGAAAACTGCCTAGTGTCCATGGGAAGATGAATTAATAAAGAAAATGTGGTGTATACATAGAATGGAATGTCATTCAGTCTTTGAAAAAGAAGGATATCCTGCCATTTGCAGCAACACGAAAGAACTTGGAGGACATTTGTAAGAGTGACATAAGCCAGTCACAGAAGGTCAAAAACTGAAAGAAAACTCCGAGAAGCAGAGAGTAGAAGGGTGGTTCCAAGAGCTGGCAGGAGGTTGACATGGGAAGTCTCTGTTCAATTGATACCATGTGTTATTTGCAAAATGGAACAGTTCTAGACACATGCTGTACAACAAGGTGCATGTAGTCAACAGGACTGACTGGACATTTCAAAACTTGTTAAGACGTTGGATTTCATTGTATGCGTACTTTTACAACAATAAAATATACATATGTAAAATAAATACAAAGTGGAAAAAGGGGAAAAAAAAGAAAAATAAGGAAAGGGAGTCAACAGAGGGAAAGAAGAAAGCAGGAAGGGTCTAGAATGTACACAGGTATCAGGAGATAATGGGAGAGAAGCTCCTCTCCCCAGGCTTTAAAGAAGACATCTCTCCAGAGTTCACTCCAGCAGGAGGGGGATGTCCTTTCCCTTCCCCATTCAACCAGAAGGGCCAAGAGCATCCTAAGTGTGGCCCAGGCTGTGCTCAGATGTACACTTTTCCTTGATCTCTAAACCAACCACCCCTGACACCCCATGGCTCAGGTGCCCTTCCTGTATCTCCTTCCACTTCTCTAAAGCATTTCCCTCTTCAAGTCCAGCCCGAGGCTCCAATCCTTTCCTCACACGTGGGGTCCACAGGGTGGGTCTCTGAGTTCTTAAGAGCCTCCCTGTGAGTAGCAGGCACTGAATCGCACACCAGGGTTCCCCTCAGCACCATCAGCAAACTACCACCTAGGGATTGAGGATTTCTAGAACAACTTTACTCATACACAGTCTCTTGGGTAAACAAGTGACATTTTACAATCAAGCATTTTCAGGGTTTTCTTTGGTGGGGAAAATATTGACACATATATGGCAATCATATTCTATTAAAGTATGTATTTCTCAAAGGACTCACTATCGAAAAAAATTTTTATATATAACTTTCCATGTTTTAATTGACTTTACTCCCAGTCTTATTTGCTTGCAAAAGCCTTCAGAAAATACCAAGAACCTACTTCACCTGGCAGTTTGCACAGTAACATGAGTGCAGATGCTCTTGTCACAATGCTTGGTTTCTCTATCCCACCTGGCAAAGCACAACCTCCTCTCCAACCTCCTGGGAAGGGAGCCAGTGCCCACCCTGAGCTCAGTCCCTGGGGTAGATCTCTTGGTTCCGTCTTCACTGTATGCAGTGTTTCTTGCCCAGCACACAGAAACAGGGCCGGCACAAGTGATGGAAGACAGACTTTCCACAGGAGAAGGACATTTCGTTTCCTTAGCACAGAATCCGATAGTGAATATTAGCCTCAAAGGAGAAAGGTGGAATGAATTTCCTCCATCTACTCCTGGAGGCCCCTTCTTTCTCGGGCTCCTCCAGAACTGGGTGTGGCATGTGGGTACAAGCATGGGCTCCCTGCAAAAAGAAGGAGGTCTGCCTAGCACAAGGTGCTTCAGGTAAGGGGCAGGACTCATCCCGAGGCTCTAATAGGAAACATTTAGAATGAGGGAAGTCCAGATAGATGTATCATAACCATTCAGAATGCTATGACACGTACTAAGAGATGAGATTTCTTATTAAATGAAGTTGTAATTGACCCAGTAGTAGGGATGCTGAAACCCAGTTTTGTTCACTAAGAATCCAGCCATGGAGCAACTAAGCCCGTGCACCACAACTACTAAGCCTGTGCTCTAGAGCCCGCAAGTCACAACTGCTGAGCCCACGTGCCACAACTACTGAAGCCCATGCACCTAGAGCCCGTGGTCTGGAACAACAGTAGCAACCGAAATGAGAAGCCCTCGTACTGCAACGAAGACCCAACACAGCCAAAAGAAAAAAAAAAAAGAATCCAGTAAACATTTGCCTGGGTGGTGATAGGATTTGTTTTCCAGGTTAAATGAGGCTCAATTGGTATAAATCCAATGCACACCCTGAAAGTGTACGGTTTATTTACTTTTATATCCATACCCATTCATGATGCAGTGGTGATGAGAATATTTTTTAGAAAGTTGGCACCAGTAACAGTGATATTTAGGGGAACATAAATCAAGGCAAACACAACACAAAATGTTCACATAGACACACAGAATCATACCACTCATTTCACATACAGACACACCCAGTCTCATGCACACAAACCTACACCACCTAACCGTAATACAGCTTCTGCCTGGGACTATAGTAATTGGTCACATTACTTGTAAATCACTTTCTATCACCAGGGCCCCTACTCTCTTTCCCAGCACAAATTTGGAATCAGTTTGCCCTCTACACTAAAACCAGCAAGAATGTCCCACTTTCTCATCTTCAAAGTTCTTCCTCCCCAAGTGACTGATTCCGGAATACATACTGTTTACACGTTCTGTGAAGGCCACCTGCAATTACAGAAGAGAAAACACTATGAGGATAAGATCACAGTGATGCTCAAGCCTTTTGTTCATTTGCTGACAGTAGAAAACCTCATAAGAAACAGTGGTCCAGGGAACCCAGCAAGGGTTATCAGAGCAAACCTACTCAGGCTGAAAGGCAAGAACTTTGCTGGGAGGATGGAACTTCCAAGTCCATTTACGTTGGAAATTACAGAATTCTTTGCCTAGAGGAAAAATCGCTCAGGAGAGAGAGCTCCATGCTCTACAGGCTCTAATGGATGCTGTCAATTTTAATGTCCTGTGGAATCAGGCACCATGAGTTGGTAAAAGACTCTCACTCCACATTCTCCCAACCAAGCAAACTGTATGTATCTGGAAGGAGTACCCTCAAATATTCATAACTGAATTCTATTCAAAGAGAAATAAAGCAATATTTCTATCTCAGACCAGAAACAATCCAGCTTACCTTGGGGATCCACGGAGGCTTTTCTCCTGTCCTATCATGGTGCAGGTCATCCGCCACATCCTCAGGGAGAGCTGGAGGGACACAGAATAACTGTCAGGACACTGGTGCTGCGACTCAGGAATTACTCAGGGGCTTTCTTCTCGATGAGGACATGGGGTGGTGTGTATGGATGTGGGAGGTTAGTTAGTGTGGGCTGAGCTGGTGTTGGGCTATCCTCTTTGGGGGATGAAGGAAGGCAAAGGACAAGAGGAAGGAATTGAAAACAGAGCTTTGGCTTTCTAGCTAAGGGGAGCCTCATCAGAAGGGAAGGGTCGATCTAAAAAATGGTAAACACTAAAATGCATGCTCTGTTTCAATGACACAGACCCATGACCCACCCTGCCTCTTTTGAGCTTCTGCTAAATTGCCACTGTCTCTTGATTTTTCCCAGATCACTCTTTCCCCAGCATCCACAATGCCAGCTACTGCATTTATCATGTCTTCTAATGTATAATATTTTATAATTGATTAACAACAACTTCTATTAAAGGACTGAATTCAATCCTAGACAAAATATGCTATATTTATTCACTAATCACTTGTCTTAAGGAAATTCAAATACACAAGATTTGACAAAACTGAAATCCTACCCTTTAGATACAGCCACTCTCAATCGTGTCATATTTTTCTCCCAATCTTTGTTTTCCATACAATGTATGTATGCCCACTGAGTCAGGGGTTGTCCATACTCTAGGGAGCTGTTCCATAAGTGGGACACTTCGTTATGAAGAGGGAGCCCAGACTGAGCACAGCCTGTCTCTAACCCAGCTGTGCAGGAGAAGTGTACAGGCTAACAGTCAGGTTCCACTTTGAGTCCTTGGGCGTGGGCTACAGGAATTGACCAATGCTAAGGCTTATGGTAACATTATCCAATACAATAAAATAGCTCCCTGATTCTTATCTGCTTTTCGCCTTGTTTATGCAATGACACCAGCACTGACAGATATGACCTGTACTGTATACATGGGGTCTCACACCTCTCAGAATCTGGGAGCTGACCAGGAGAATGCAGGTCCTGAGGTGAATTTCACATTAATGACTGTGCCAAAGTCAACTGATAAGTCCACCCATAGCTGCCCTGGATTCTGTGACCACTAAGGCCACCTGATGGGCAAGGTCTGGACCTTTAGAGATGCTAGTATTTCCAGCCAATTATACGGATGCAGGGACTCCATTGCTCCATGACTGAGGATCCCTTGGCTGAGTGGTAAGTGCAGGTCAGGGATCCAGAGCATCCATACTGGGACCCACCCCTGGGTTCTCAGTATGGCTTTTCCACTTAGGAGGTCAAGAGCTTAGAACATTTATCTCTGCACCATCTCCTTCTGAGGAAAAGGAATATTAAACAAATCTGGGCAACAGCTGTGTTGAGGGAAGAACATGCAAACAGCTTCACAAAACAAGTTAGGGTCCTGTGCCTGAGCTAACCTTAGGTACTTCAAAACTACTCCGTAAGTGTCTTAGCCCCTTAGAGCCGATGAAAGTAATATTAGAGTTAAAAGAAACTTGTTCCAATTCCCTTATTCTGGAATACTGAAACAAAAAGCTACAGCAGAGGAAGCCTCATAAACACACAGCACCTGCCATGGTTTACCCCAGCCTTGGAAGAACTGGGAAGGATAAGACCAAGGCAGGCCTGAGGAAAGGTCAGAGGTTAGGCAGGACTGGGGAGTGGGGAGCAGGGGCAGGGCTGTCTGGACGGAGCAGTGGGTTGTAAGAAGAGCAGTGACCCTGGGTCCTGCTGCCCTGAGTCTCTGTCCTGGGCCTCTTCAATTCCAGGAGACCAGGTTAGCAGGGCTGTGAGAGCCAGTGTGTGAAGAAGCCCAGCAGCCCCTTCACACAGTCCTCTAGAATTCCTGCCGGCCATGAAGGGTCTTTAGGATCAGCTGGACGTGGACCCCTCTCAAATGGAAGCATGTCAGCACATCAGCCTTGGGAGGTGCTGAGGCTGAAATGAGGAGACTGAGCACGTGCAGTGATCCCAAATCAAGTGTTCTGTGACTCTTCCACGCCTGGGAGCGTGCTTTCCATGAGGAATAAACAGTGAGGACAAAAGTAAGATGAAGCTACAAGTCCTGAAAGTGTAGAGGGAGAGAGTTCAACTCTCATCCACCACCTGACACAAAGTATAAGAACTTGTTCTCCAGTGTCAAGTGACTATGAGAGTTTTGTTCCCACTAGGACATGGCCATCATACGTGAATGTAAAAAGGAAACCAAAATCCTTGGTGCAAAATACCCTCCAGGTACCGAACAGAAACGAACCTTTCATTTTTGGCAGTGACAAAGCAATGAAAGAGTAGTCTTGTGAGAAAGAAAATTTCTGAATGGCAAAGCATGAAAAGAAGCACAGTACAGTCAAAGGACATGGACACAATAACTCTATTATGTCATTAAAGTTTGGAAAGAACAAATCAGAATTCTACACATATTTCCTTCTTCTTCCTGATTTCATATTCACCTTCCTTAGTTTCTAAAGAACCGGGTGGAACCCAAGTGTTCTAGGAATTGTCTCGCTTTAGATCCTACCTGAGAGTTGTTCCCTATGTGAATCGTCCTCAGCATCACTGCTATGTATGCTCTCCAAGATCCATTCTGTACAAACACAACCATGAGCATAAAGTTATTATACAAGTTGACGCACCCATTTCTCCTACTCGACTTGCTGGCTCACACAGCATCACCCTGGTCTTCCCTCCAGGTTCTCAGACCTCCCCTGTGCTCTGTGCAGACAGAGTCCTTCAATAAGATCTTGATCACAGTTGAAAATTGCAAATGAGGGAGAGATGCTGAGAAAATCACCTTTCGACCCCTCACTTCTATAGACCCATTTATAGCTTTCACCGTCAACCTTACCAACCTGAAATTCCAGATGGTACAGACACACTTGAAACATGGCTAGTGTGACCAAGCACTTGTGTGGTTTTTGCATTTTTTAATAGAATGAGTTAATTATTGTTTGAACTAAATTAATTATAAATAGACACATTTGGTTCGTGGCTACCACACTGGAAAGCTCAGCTGTAAGAAATCCAAAGATGAGAAAGAGGCAACCAGCCACCCCTCCCCTGGTTGTTCTTTACTGCAGAAAATTTGATGGCCTGATCTGATCATTCGTATGTAGGTATATCTTGGGCTCGTGGACCCACGCCACACATTGGGAGAGTCCTTGTGGACACTGAAGTAGTACAGTCAACACTCAGATTCAAAAGGAATTCCCAGCAAGGGGCCCACTTGTAGACAGAGGTGAAGGGCATGGCCCAGTACACCTGTATTAGACATAATCAGAGAGTAGGTGCAGAGGGGAGGGAGGGATTTCACTCTCTCCATGAGTCCATCCTTCTCACCCCTGACTCTAGAAGACATGAGGAAGGCAGTGGAAAAGGCCCCGTAGGAGGTGAAAAATTTGTATACTGAAAACTACAGGACATTGCGGAAAGAAATTAAAGAAGAGACAAATAATTGGAATGATATAAGATGTTCACAGACTGGATTATTAAATACTGTTGGCATTTTCTATACTACATAAAGTGATGTACACATATATCGCAACAACCCACAAAATTCCATGTCATTATTATAGAAGTGGACAGAATTCTAAAATACTTATGGAACCCCCCACAAGCAGATAAAACAATCTTGAGAGCAAAGAGCAATGATGGAGATTAACACTTCCTGAACTCAAAACTCATAACAATGCCACAGTAGTCTAAACAGTCTGCTAGTGGCATCAAGACAGTGAGATAGACCAATGAAATATAATAGAGAGACCCCAAATAAATGCACATATATATGGCCAACTGATCTTGGCCAAGGTTCTAAGATTACCAACTGAAGAAAGGATAGTCTGTTCAACAATCAACAGCATGAAAAGGCAACCTATAGGATGAGAGGAAATATGTGTAAACCTTGTATCTGAATAAGGGACCAATATCCAGAATATATAAGAAACTACTACAAGTCAATTTCAGAAAAAGAGCGGGCAAATAACTGAGTTTAAAAATGGGTAAAAAGCTTCATTAGACATTTCTCCATAAAGACATACAAGTGGTCAATCTACATATGAAAATTTGCTCAACATCGCTAAGCATCAGGGAAATGGAAATCAAGCCACAAGGAGATATCACTCACACCTGTTAGGATGTGTATTATAAAAAGACAATTAGGGCTTCCCTGGTGGCACAGTGGTTGAGAGTCTGCCTGCCATTGCAGGGAACAAGTGTTCGTGCACTGGTCTGGGAGGATCCCACATGCCACTGAGCGGTTGGGCCCATGAGCCATGGCCGCTGAGCCTGTGCGTTTGGAGCCTGTGCTCTGCAACGGGAGAGCCCACAACAATGAGAGGCCCGTGTACTGAAAAAAAAAAAAAAACGAAAAAAGGAAAAAGAAAGAAAATTAATGGATGCTGGCAAAGATGTGAAGAATACGAACTCCTGTACCCTGTTTTGTACCCTGTTGTAATGTAAGATGGTGTAGGCATTATGGAAAACAGAATGGAGGTCCCCCAAAAATTATTAAGAGAACTATCATAAAATCCACAATCACTCATTTAGGTTTATATATAAAGGAGATAAAACAAGAATGTCCAAGAGATATCTACAATCTGATGTCCATTGCAGCATTATACACAATACACAACATAGGAAAACTGCCTAGTGTCCATGGGAAGATGAATTAATAAAGAAAATGTGCTGTAAACATACAGTGGAATGGCATTCAGTCGTTGAAAAAGAAGGAAATCCTGCCATTTGCAGCAACACGAAAGAACTTGGAGGACATTTGTAAGAGTGACAGAAGCCAGTCACAGAAGGTGAAAAACTGAAAGAAAACTCCGAGAAGCAGAGAGTAGTAGGGTGCTTCCAAGAGCTAGCAAGAGGTTGACATGGGAAGTCTGTGTTCAATGGTTAGCATTTGTTATTTGCAAAATGGAAAAGTTCTAGACACATGCTGTACAACAAGGTGCATGTAGTCAACAGGACTGTCTGGACATTTCAAAACTTGTTAAGATGTTGGATTTCATCGTATGTGTACTTTTACAACAATAAAATACACATATGTAAAATAAATACAAAGTGGAAAAAGGGGAAAAAAGAAGAAAAATAAGGAACGGGAGTCAACAGAGGGAAAGAAGAAAGGAGGAAGGGTCTCGAATGTACACAGCTATCAGGAGATAATGGGAGAGAAGCTCCTCTCCCCAGGCTTTAAAGAAGACATCTCTCCAGAGTTCACTCCAGCAAGAGGGGCTGTCCTTTCTCTTCCCCATTCAAGCAGAAGTGCCAATAGCATCCTAAGTGTGGCCCAGGCTGTGCTCAGGTGTACACTTTTCCTTGATCTCTAAACCAAACACCCCTGACTCCCCATGGCTCAGGTGCCCTTCCTGTATCTCCTTCCAATTCACTAAAGCATTTCCCTCTTCAAGTGCAGCCCGAGGCGCCAATCCTGTCCTCACACGTGTTGTCCACTGGGCGGGTCTCTGAGTTCTTAAGAGCCTCCCTGTGAGTAGCAGGCACTGAATCACACACCAGGGTTCCCCTCAGCACCATCAGCAAACTACCACCTAGGGATTGAGGATTTCTAGAACAACTTTACTCATACACAGTCTCTTGTGTAAACAAGTGACATTTTACAGTCAAGCATTTTCAGTGTTTTCTTTGGTGGGGAAAATATTGACACATATAAGGCAATCATATTCTATTAAAGTATGTATTTCTCAAAGGACTCACTATCGAAAATAAATTTTTAACTATAACTTTCCATGTTTTAATTAACTTTACTCCCAGACTTGTTTGCTTGCAAAAGCCTTCAGAAAATACCAAGAACCTACTTCATCTGGCAGTTTGCACAGAAAAATGAGTGGAGATGCTCTTGTCACACTGCTTGGTTTCTCTGTCCTACCTTGCAAAGCACAACCTCCTATCTGCCCTCCTGGGATGGGAGCCAGTGCCCACCCTGAGCTCAATCCCTGGGGTAGATTTCTTGGTTCTGTCTTCATTGTATGCAGTGTGTCTTGCCCAGCACACAGAAACAGGGCCGGCACAAGTGATGGAAGACAGACTTTCCACAGGAGAAGGACATTTCGTTTCCTTAGCACAGAATCCGATAGTGAATATTAGCCTCAAAGGAGAAAGGTGGAGTGAATTTCCTCCATCTACTCCTGGAGGCTCCTTCTTTCTCGGACTCCTCCAGAACTGGGTGTGGCATGTGGGTACAAGCATGGGCTCCCTGCAAAAGGAAGGAGGCCTGCCTAGCACTAGGTGCTTCAGGTAAGGGGGGAGGACTCATCCCGAGGCTCTAATAGGAAACAGTTAGAATGAGGGAAGTGGCAGAGAGATGTATCATAACCATTCAGAATGCTATGAGACCTACTAAGAGATGAGATTTCTTATTAAATAAAGTTGTAATTGACCCAGTAGTAGGGATGCTGAAACCCAGCTTTGTTCATTAGGAATCCAGCCATGGAGCAACTAAGTCCGTGCACCACAACTACTAAGCCTGTGCCGTAGAGCCTGCAAGTCACAACTACTGAGCCCACGTGCCACAACTATTGAAGCCCATGCACCTAGAGCCCGTGCTCTGGAACAACAGAAGCCACTGAAATGAGAAGCCCACACACTGCAACGAAGACACAACACAGCCAAAAGAATAATAATAATGATAATCCAGTAAACATTTGCCTGGGTGGTGATAGGATTTGTTTTCCAGGTTACATGAGGCTCACTTGGTATAAAATCAATGCACACACTGAAAGTATACAGTTTATTTACTTTTATATCCATACCCATTCATGATGCAGTGGTGATGGGAATAATTTTTAGAAAGTTGCCACCAGTAACAGTGATGTTTAGGGGAACATAAATCAAGGCAAACACAACACAAAAAGTTCACTTACACACACAGAATCATCCCACTCATTTCACATACAGACACCCCCAGTCTCATGCACACAAACCTACACCACCTAACCGTAATACAGCTTCTGCCTGGGACTATAGTAATTGGTCACATTACTTGTAGATCACTTTCTGTCACCAGGACACCTACTCTCATTCCCAGCACAAATTTGGAATCAGTCTGCCCTCTACACTAAAACCAGCAAGAATGTCCCACTTTCTTATCTTCAAAGTTCTTCCTCCCCAAGTGACTGATTCCGGAATACATACCGTTTACACGTTCTGTGAAGGCCACCTGCAATTACAGAAGAGAAAACACTATGAGGATAAGATCACAGTGATGCTCAGGTCTTTTGTTCATTTGCTGACAGTAGAAAACCTCATAAGAAACAGTGGTCCAGGGAACCCAGCAAGGGTTATCAGAGCAAACCTACTCAGGCTGAAAGGCAAGAACATTGCTGGGAGGATGGAACTTCCGAGTCTATTTAGGTTGGAAATTACAGAATTCTTTGCCTAGAGGAAAAATCGCTGCAGGAGAGAGAGCTCCATACTCTACAGTCTGTAATGGATGCTGTCAATTGTAATGTCCTGTGGAATCAGGCTGCATGAGTTGGTAATAGACTCTCACTCCACATTCTCCCAACCAAGGGAATTGTATGTATCTGGAAGGAATACCCTCAAATATTCATAACTTAATTCTATTCAAAGAGAAATAAAGCAATATTTCTATCTCAGACCAGAAACAATCCAGCTTACCTTGGGGATCCACGGAGGCTTTTCTCCTGTCCTATCATGGTGCAGGTCATCCGCCACATCCTCAGGGAGAGCTGGAGGGACACAGAGTAACTGTCAGGACACTGGTGCTGCGACTCAGGAATCACTCAGGGGCTTTCTTCTCGATGAGGACATGGGGTGGTGTGTATGGATGTGGGAGGTTAGTAAGTGTGGGCTGAGCTGGTGTTGGGCCATCCTCTTTGGGGGATGAAGGAAGGCAAAGGACAAGAGGAAGGAAATGAAAACAGAGCTTTGGCTTTCTAGCTAAGGGGAGCCTCATCAGAAGGGAAGGGTCGATCTAAAAAATGGTAAACACTAAAATGCATGCTCTGTTTCAATGACACAGACCCATGACCCACCCTGCCTCTTTTGAGCTTCTGCTAAATTGCCACTGTCTCTTGATTTTTCCCAGATCACTCTTTCCCCAGCATCCACAATGCCAGCTACTGTATTTATCATGTCTTCTAATGTATAATATTTTATACTTGATTAACAACAACCTCTATTAAAGGACTGAATTCAATCCTAGACAAAATATGCTATATTTATTCACTAATCACTTGTCTTAAGGAAAATCAAATACACAAGATTTGACAAAACTGAAATCCTACCATTTAGATACAGCCACTCTCAATCGTGTCATATTTTTCTCCCAATCTTTGTTTTCCATACAATGTATGTATGCCCCCTGAGTCAGGGGTTGTCCATACTCTAGGGAGCTGTTCCATAAGTGGGACACTTCGTTATGAAGAGGGAACCCGGACTGAGCACAGCCTGTCTCTAACCGAGCTGTGCAGGAGAAGTGTACAGTCTAACAGTCAGGTTCCACTTTGAGTCCTTGGGTGTGGGCTACAGGAATTGACCAATGCTAAGGCTTATGGTAACATTATCCAATACAATAAAATAGCTCCCTGATTCTTATCTTCTTTTGGCCTTGTTTAAGCAATGACACCAGCACTGACAGATATGACCTGTACTGTATACATGGGGTCTCACACCTCTCTGAATCTGGGAGCTGACCAGGAGAACGCAGGTCCTGAGGTGAATTTCACATTAATGACTGTGCCAAAGTCAACTGATAAGTCCACCCATAGCTGCCCTGGATTCTGTGACCACTAAGGCCACCTGATGGGCAAGGTCTGGAATTTTAGAGATGCTAGGACTTCCAGCCAGGATACGGATGCAGGCACTCCCTTGCTCCATGACTGCGGATCCCTTGGCTGAGTGGTAAGTGCAGCTCAGGGATCCAGAGCCTCCATACTGGGACCCACCCCTGGGTTCTCAGTATGGCTTTTCCACTTAGGAGGTCAAGAGCTTAGAACATTTATCTCTGCAGCATCTCCTTCTGAGGAAAAGGAATATTAAACAAATCTGGGCAACAGCTGTGTTGAGGGAAGAACATGCAAACAACTTCACAAAACAAGTTAGGGTCCTGTGCCTGAGCTAACCTTAGGTACTTCAAAACTACACCGTAAGTGTCTTAGCCCCTTAGAGCAGATGAAAGTAATATTAGAGTTAAAAGTAACTTGTCCCAATTCCCTTATTCTGCAATACTGAAACAAAAAGCTACAGCAGAGGAAGCCTCATAAACACACAACTCCTGCCAGGGTTTACCCAGGCCTTGAAAGAACTGGGAAGGATAAGACCAAGGCAGGCCTGAGGAAAGGTCAGAGGGTAGGCAGGACTGGGGAGTGGGGAGCAGGGGCAGGGCTGTCTGGACGGAGCAGTGGGTTGTAAGAAGAGCAGTGACCCTGGGTCCTGCTGCCCTGAGTCTCTGTCCTGGGCCTCTTCAATTCCAGGAGACCAGGTTAGCAGGGCTGTGAGAGCCAGTGTGTGAAGAAGCCCAGCAGCCCCTTCACACAGTCCTCTAGAATTCCTGCCGGCCATGAAGGGTCTTTAGGATCAGCTGGACGTGGACCCCTCTCAAATGGAAGCATGTCAGCACATCAGCCTTAGGAGGTGCTGAGGCTGAAATGAGGAGACTGAGCACATGCAGTGATCCCAAATCAAGTGTTCTGTGACTCTTCCACCTCTGGGAGCGTGCTTTCCATGAGGAATAAACAGTGAGGACAAAAGTAAGATGAAGCTACAAGTCCTGAAAGTGTAGAGGGAGAGAGTTCAACTCTCATCCACCACCTGACACAAAGTATAAGAACTTGTTCTCCAGTGTCAAGTGACTATGAGAGTTTTGTTCCCACTAGGACATGGCCATCATACGTGAATGTAAAAAGGAAACCAAAATCCTTGGTGCAAAATACCCTCCAGGTACCGAACAGAAACGAACCTTTCATTTTTGGCAGTGACAAAGCAATGAAAGAGTAGTCTTTGAGAAAGAAAATTTCTGAATGGCAAAGCATGAAAAGAAGCACAGTACAGTCAAAGGACATGGACACAATAACTCTATTATATCATTAAAGTTTGGAAAGAACAAATCAGAATTCTACACATATTTCCTTCTTCCTGATTTCCTATTCACCTTCCTTAGTTTCTAAAGAACCGCGTGGAACCCAAGTGTTCTAGGAATTGTCTCGCTTTAGATCCTACCTGAGAGTTGTTCCCTATGTGAATCGTCCTCAGCATCACTGCTATGTATGCTCTCCAAGATCCATTCTGTATGAACACAACCATGAGCATAAAGTTATTATACAAGTTGACCCACCCATTTCTCCTACTCGACTTGCTGGCTCACACAGCATCACCCTGGTATTCCCTCCAGGTTCTCAGACCTCCCCTGTGCTCTGTGCAGACAGAGTCCTTCAATAAGATCTTGATCACAGTTGAAAATTGCAAATGAGGGAGAGATGCTGAGAGAATCACCTTTCAACCACTCACTTCTATTGACCCATTTATAGCTTTCACCGTCAACCTTACCAACCTGAAATTTCAGATGTTACAGACGTACTTGAAACATGGCTAGTGTGACCAAGCACTTGTGTGGTTTTTGCATTTTTTAATAGAATGAGTTAATTATTGTTTGAACTAAATTAATTATAAATAGACACATTTGGTTCGTGGCTACCACACTGGAAAGCTCAGCTCTAAGAAATCCAAAGATGAGAAAGAGGCAAACAGCCACCCCTCCCCTGGTTGTTCTTTACTGCAGAAAATTTGATGGCCTGATCTGATCATTCGTATGTAGGTATATCTTGGGCTCTTGGACCCACGCCACACATTGGGAGACTCCTTGTGGACACTGAAATAGTACAGTCAACACTCAGATTCAAGAGGAATTCCCAGCAAGGGGCCCACTTGTAGACAGATGTGAAGGGCATGGCCCAGTACACCTGTATTAGACATAATCAGAGTGTAGGTGCAGAGGGGAGGGAGGGATTTCACTCTCTCCATGAGTCCATCCTTCTCACCCCTGACTCTAGAAGACCTGAGGAAGGCAGTGGAAAAGGCCCCGTAGGAGGTGAAAAATTTGTATACTGAAAACTACAGGACATTGCGGAAAGAAATTAAAGAAGAGACAAATAATTGGAATGATATAAGATGTTCATAGACTGGATTATTAAATACTGTTGGCATTTTCTATACTACATAAAGTGATGTACACATATATCGCAACAACCCACAAAATTCCATGTCATTATTATAGAAGTGGACAGAATCCTAAAATACATATGGAACCCCCCACAAGTAGATAAAACAATCCTGAGAGCAAAGAGCAATGATGGAGATTAACACTTCCTGAACTCAAAACACATAACAATGCCACAGTAGTCAACACAGTCTGCTAGTGGCATCAAGACAGTGAGATAGATCAATGAAATATAATAGAGAGACCCCAAATAAACGCACATATATATGGCCAACTGATCTTGGCCAAGGTTCTAAGATTACCAAGTGAAGAAAGGATAGTCTGTTCAACAATCAACAGCATGAAAAGGCAACCTATCGGATGAGAGGAAATATGTGTAAACCTTGTATCTGAATAAGGGACCAATATCCAGAATATATAAGAAACTACTACAAGTCAATTTCAGAAAAAGAGCGGGCAAATAACTGAGTTTAAAAATGGGTAAAAAGCTTCATTAGACATTTATCCATAAAGACATACAAGTAGTCAATCTACATATGAAAATTTGCTCAACATCGCTAAGCATCAGGGAAATGGAAATCAAGCCACAAGGAGATATCACTCACACCTGTTAGGATGTGCATTATAAAAAGACAATTAGGGCTTCCCTGTTGGCACAGTGGTTGAGAGTCTGCCTGCCGATGTAGGGTACAACTGTTCATGCACTGGTCTGGGAGGATCCCACATGCCGCTGAGCGATTGGGCCCATGAGCCATGGCCGCTGAGCCTGTGCGTTTGGAGCCTGTGCTCCACAACAGGAGAGCCCACAACAATGAGAGGCCCGTGTACTGCAAAAAAAAAAAAAAAAAAAAAAAAAAAAAAAAGAAAAGAAAAAAGAAAGAAAATTAATGGATGCTGGCAAAGATGTGAAGAATAGGAACTCCTGTACCCTGTTTTGTACCCTGTTGTAATGTAAAATGGTGTAGCCATTATGGAAAACAGAATGGAGGTCCCCCAAAAATTATTAAGAGAACTATCATAAAATCCACAATCACTCATTTAGGTTTATATACAAAGGAGATAAAACAAGAATGTCCAAGAGATATCTACAATCTCATGTCCATTGCAGCATTATACACAATACACAACATAGGAAAACTGCCTAGTGTCCATGGGAAGATGAATTAATAAGGAAAATGAGGTGTAAACATACAGTGGAATGTCATTCAGTCGTTGAAAAGGAAGGAAATCCTGCCATTTGCAGCAACACGAAAGAACTTGGAGGACATTTGTAAGAGTGAAATAAGCCAGTCACAGAAGGTCAAAAACTGAAAGAAAACTCTGAGAAGCAGAGAGTAGAAGGGTGGTTCCAACAGCTGGCAGGAGGTTGACATGGTAAGTCTCTGTTCAATGGTTAGTATGTGTTATTTCAAAATGGAAAAGTTCTAGACACATGCTGTACAACAAGGTGCATGTAGTCAACAGGACTGCCTGGACATTTCAAAACTTGTTAAGACGTTGGATTTCATCATATGTGTACTTTTACAACAATAAAATACACATATGTAAAATAAACACAAAGTGGAAAAAGGGGAAAGAAGAAGAAAAATAAGGAACGGGAGTCAACAGAGGGAAGGAAGAAAGCAGGAAGGGTCTCTAATGTACACAGGTATCAGGAGATAATGGGAGAGAAGCTCCTCTCCCCAGGCTTTAAAGAAGACATCTCTCCAGAGTTCACTCCAGCAGGAGGGGGATGTCCTTTCTCTTCCCCATTCCACCAGAAGTGCCAATAGCATCCTAAGTGTGGCCCAGGCTGTGCTCAGTTGTACACTTTTCCTTGATCTCTAAACCAACAACCCCTGACTCCCCATGGCTCAGGTGCCCTTCCTGTATCTCCATCCACTTCACTAAAGCATTTCCCTCTTCAAGTGCGGTCCGAGGCGCCGATCCTGTCCTTACACGTGGGGTCCACTGGGTGGGTCTCTGAGTTCTTAAGAGCCTCCCTGTGAGTAGCAGGCACTGAATCACACACCAGGGTTCCCCTCAGCACCATCAGCAAACTACGACCTAGGGATTGAGGATTTCTAGAACAACTTTACTCATACACAGTCTCTTGGGTAAACAAGTGACATATTACAATCAAGCATTTTCAGTGTTTTCTTTGGTGGGGAAAATATTGACACATATAAGGCAATCATATTCTATTCAAATATGTATTTCTCAAAGGACTCACTATCGAAAATAAATTTTAAGTATATCTTTAAAAGTTTTAATTGACTTTACTCCCAGACTTGTTTGCTTGCAAAAGCCTTCAGAAAATACCAAGAACCTACTTCATCTGGGAGTTTGCACAGCAACATGAGTGGAGATGCTCTTGTCACACTCCTTGGTTTCTCTGTCCCACCCTGCAAAGCACAACCTCCTGTCCGCCCTCCTGGGAAGGGGGCCAGTGCCCACACTGAGCTCAATCCGTGGGGTAGATATCTTGGTTCTGTCTTCACTGTATGCAGTGTTTCTTGCCCAGCACACAGAAACAGGGCCGGCACAAGTGATGGAAGACAGACTTTCCACAGGAGAAGGACATTTCGTTTCCTTAGCACAGAATCCGATAGTGAATATTAGCCTCAAAGGAGAAAGGTGGAGTGAATTTCCTCCATCTACTCCTGGAGGCTCCTTCTTTCTCGGACTCCTCCAGAACTGGGTGTGGCATGTGGGTACAAGCATGGGCTCCCTGCAAAAGGAAGGAGGCCTGCCTAGCACTAGGTGCTTCAGGTAAGGGGGGAGGACTCATCCCGAAGCTCTAATAGGAAACAGTTAGAATGAGGGAAGTGGCAGAGAGATGTATCATAACCATTCAGAATGCTATGAGACCTACTAAGAGATGAGATTTCTTATTAAATGAAGTTGTAATTGACCCAGTAGTAGGGATGCTGAAACCCAGTTTGGTTCATTAAGATACCAGCCATTGGGCAACTAAGCTAGTGCACCACAACTACTAAGCCTGTGCCGTAGAGCCTGCAAGTCACAACTACTGAGCCCACGTGCCACAACTATTGAAGCCCATGCACCTAGAGCCCGTGCTCTGGAACAACAGAAGCCACCGAAATGAGAAGCCCGCACACTGCAACGAAGAAACAACACAGCCAAAAAAATAATAATAATAATAATCCAGTAAACATTTGCCTGGGTGGTGATAGGATTTGTTTTCCAGGTTAAATGAGGCTCACTTGGTATAAAATCAATGCACACACTGAAAGTATACAGTTTATTTACTTTTATATCCATACCCATTCATGATGCAGTGGTGATGGGAATATTTTTTAGAAACTTGGCACCAGTAACAGTGATGTTTAGGGGAACATAAATCAAGGGAAACACAACACAAAAAGTTCACTTACACACACAGAATCATCCCACTCATTTCACATACAGACACACCCAGTCTCATGCACACAAACCTACACCACCTAACCGTAATACAGCTTCTTCCTGGGACTATAGTAATTGGTCACATTACTTGTAGATCACTTTCTATCACCAGGACACCTACTCTCATTCCCAGCACAAATTTGGAATCAGTCTGCCCTCTACACTAAAACCAGCAAGAATGTCCCACTTTCTTATCTTCAAAGTTCTTCCTCCCCAAGTGACTGATTCCACAATACATACCGTTTTCACGTTCTGGGAAGGCCACCTGCAATTACAGAAGAGAAAACACTATGAGGATAAGATCACAGTGATGCTCAGGTCTTTTGTTCATTTGCTGACAGTAGAAAACCTCATAAGAAACAGTGGTCCAGGGAACCCAGCAAGGGTTATCAGAGCAAACCTACTCAGGCTATAAGGCAGGAACTTTGCTGGGAGGATGGAACTTCCAAGTCCATTTAGGTTGGAAATTACAGAATTCTTTGTCTACAGGAAAAATCGCTGCAGGAGAGAGAGCTCCGTACTCTACAGGCTGTAATGGATGCTGTCAATTGTAATGTCCTGTGGAATCAGGCTGCATGAGTTGGTAATAGACTCTCACTCCACATTCTCCCAACCAAGGGAATTGTATGTATCTGGAAGGAATACCCTCAAATATTCATAACTTAATTCTATTCCAAGAGAAATAAAGCAATATTTCTATCTCAGACCAGAAACAATCCAGCTTACCTTGGGGATCCACGGAGGCTTTTCTCCTGTCCTATCATGGTGCAGGTCATCCGCCACATCCTCAGGGAGAGCTGGAGGGACACAGAGTAACTGTCAGGACACTGGTGCTGCGACTCAGGAATTACTCAGGGCCTTTCTTCTCAATGAGGACATGGGGTGGGTGGTGTGTATGGATGTGGGAGGTTAGTAAGTGTGGGCTGATCTGGTGTTGGGCCATCCTCTTTAGGGGATGAAGGAAGGCAAAGGACAAGAGGAAGGAAATGAAAACAGAGCTTTGGCTTTCTAGCTATGGGGAGCCTAATCAGAAGGGAGGGGTCGATCTAAAAAATGGTAAACACTAAAATGCATGCTCTGTTTCAATGACAAAGACCCATGACCCATCCTGCCTCTTTTGAGCTTCTGCTAAATTGCTACTGTCTCTTAATTTTTCCCAGATCACTCTTTCCCCAGCATCCACAATGCCAGCTACTGCATTTATCATGTCTTCTGTTGTGTGATATTTTATACTTGATTAACAGCAACCTCCATTAAAGGACTGTATTCAATCCTAGACAAAATATGCTATATTTATTCACTAATCACTTGTCTTAAAGAAAATCAAATACACAAGATTTGACAAAACTGAAATCCTACCATTTAGATACAGCCACTATCAATCGTATCATATTTTTCTCCCACTCTTTGTTTTCTATACAATATACATATGCCCACAGAGTCAGGGGTTGTCCATACTCTAGGGAGCTGTTCCATAAATGGGACACTTCGTTATGAAGAGGGAGCCCAGACTGAGCACAGTCTGTCTCTAACCCAGCTGCGCAGGAGAAGTGTACAGGCTAACAGTCAGGTTCCACTTTGAGTCCTTGGGTGTGGGCTACAGGAATTGACCAATTCTACGGCTTATGGTAATGTTATCCAATACAATAAAATAGCTCCCTGATTCTTATCTGCTTTTGGCCTTGTTTAAGCAATGACACCAGCACTGACAGATATGACCTGTACTGTATACATGGGGTCTCAAACCTCTCAGAATCTGGGAGCTGACCAGGAGAATGCAGGTCCTGAGGAGAATTTTACATTAATGACTGAGCCAAAGTCAACTGATAAGTCCACCCATAGCTGCCCTGGATTCTGTGACCACTAAGGCCACCTGATGGGCAAGGTCTGGAACTTTAGAGATGCTAGGACTTCCAGCCAAGGATACGGATGCAGGGACTCCCTTGCTCCATGACTGAGGATCCCTTGGCTGAGTGGTAAGTGCAGGTCAGGGATCCAGAGCATCCATACTTGTACCCAACCCTGGGTTCTCAGAATGGCTTTTCCACTTAGGAGGTCAAGAGCTTAGAACATTTATCTCTGCACCATCTCCTTCTGAGGAAAAGGAATATTAACCAAATCTGGGCAACAGCTGTGTTGAGGGAAGAACATGCAAACAACTTCACAAAACAAGTAAGGGTCCTGTGCCTGAGCTAACCTTAGGTACTTCCAAACTACTCCGTAAGTGCCTTAGCCCCTTAGAGAGGATGAAAGCAATATTAGAGTTAAAAGTAACTTGTACCAATTCCCTTAGTCTGGAATGCTGAAACAAAAGTTCTACAGCAGAGGAAGCCTCATAAACACACAACTCCTGCCAGGGTTTACCCCAGCCTTGGAAGAACTGGGAAGGATAAGACCAAGGCAGGCCTGAGGAAAGGTCAGAGGTTAGGCAGGACTGGGGAGTGGGGAGCAGGGGCAGGGCTGTCTGGACGGAGCAGTGGGTTGTAAGAAGAGCAGTGACCCTGGGTCCTGCTGCCCTGAGTCTCTGTCCTGGGCCTCTTCAATTCCAGGAGACCAGGTTAGCAGGGCTGTGAGAGCCAGTGTGTGAAGAAGCCCAGCAGCCCCTTCACACAGTCCTCTAAAATTCCTGCCGGCCATGAAGGGTCTTTAGGATCAGCTGGACGTGGACCCCTCTCAAATGGAAGCATGTCAGCACATCAGCCTTGGGAGGTGCTGAGGCTGAAATGAAGAGACTGAGCACATGCAGTGATTCCAAATCAAGTGTTCTGTGACTCTTCCACTTCTGGGAGCGTGCTTTCCATGAGGAATAAACAGTGAGGGCAAAAGTAAGATGAAGCTACAAGTCCTGAAAGTGTAGAGGGAGAGAGTTCAACTCTCATCCACCACCTGACACAAAGTATAAGAACTTGTTCTCCAGTGTCAAGTGACTATGAGAGTTTTGTTCCCACTAGGACATGGCCATCATACATGAATGTAAAAAGGAAACCAAACTCCTTGGTGCAAAATACCCTCCAGGTACTGAACAGAAACGAACCTTTCATTTTTGGCAGTGACAAAGCAATGAAAGAGTAGTCTTGTGAGAAAGAAAATTTCTGAATGGCAAAGCATGAAAAGAAGCACAGTACAGTCAAAGGACATGGACAGAATAACTCTATTATATCATTAAAGTTTGGAAAGAACAAATCAGAATTCTACACATATTTCCTTCTTCCTGATTTCCTATTCACCTTCCTTAGTTTCTAAAGAACCGGGTGGAACCCAAGTGTTCTAGGAATTGTCTCGCTTTAGATCCTACCTGAGAGTTGTTCCCTATGTGAATCGTCCTCAGCATCACTGCTATGTATGCTCTCCAAGATCCATTCTGTACAAACACAACCATGAGCATAAAGTTATTATACAAGTTGACGCACCCATTTCTCCTACTCGACTTGCTGGCTCACACAGCATCACCCTGGTCTTCCCTCCAGGTTCTCAGACCTCCCCTGTGCTCTGTGCAGACAGAGTCCTTCAATAAGATCTTGATCACAGTTGAAAATTGCAAACGAGGGAGAGATGCTGAGAAAATCACCTTTCGACCCCTCACTTCTATAGAACCATTTATAGCTTTCACCGTCAACCTTACCAACCTGAAATTCCAGATGGTACAGACACACTTGAAACATGGCTAGTGTGACCAAGCACTTGTGTGGTTTTTGCATTTTTTAATAGAATGAGTTAATTATTGTTTGAACTAAATTAATTATAAATAGACACATTTGGTTCGTGGCTACCACACTGGAAAGCTCAGCTGTAAGAAATCCAAAGATGAGAAAGAGGCAACCAGCCACAACTCCCCTGGTTGTTCTTTACTGCAGAAAATTTGATGGCCTGATCTGATCATTTGTATGTAGGTATATCTTGGGCTCTTGGACCCACGCGACACTTTGGGAGAGTCCTTGTGGACACTGAAATAGTACAGTCAACACTCAGATTCAAGAGGAATTCCCAGCAACGGGCCCACTTGTAGACAGAGGTGAAGGGCATGGCCCAGTACACCTGTATTAGACATAATCAGAGAGTAGGTGCAGAGGGGAGGGAGGGATTTCACTCTCTCCATGAGTCCATCCTTCTCACCCCTGACTCTAGAAGACCTGAGGAAGGCAGTGGAAAAGGCCCCACAGGAGGTGAAAAATTTGTATACTGAAAACTACAGGACATTGCGGAAAGAAATTAAAGAAGAGACAAATAATTGGAATTATATAAGATGTTCATAGACTGGATTATTAAATACTGTTGGCATTTCTATACTACATAAAGTGATGTACACATATATCGCAACAACCCACAAAATTCCATGTCATTATTATAGAAGTGGACAAAATCCTAAAATACATATGGAACCCCCCACAAGCAGATAAAACAATCTTGAGAGCAAAGAGCAATGATGGAGATTAACACTTCCTGAACTCAAAACACATAACAATGCCACAGTAGTCAACACAGTCTGCTAGTGGCATCAAGACAGTGAGATAGACCAATGAAATATAATAGACAGACCCCAAATAAATGCACATATATATGGCCAACTGATCTTGGCCAAGGTTCTAAGATTACCAAGTGAAGAAAGGATAGTCTGTTCAACAATCAACAGCATGAAAAGGCAACCTATCGGATGAGAGGAAATATTTGTAAACCTTGTATCTGAATAAGGGACCAATATCCAGAATATATAAGAAACTACTACAAGTCAATTTCAGAAAAAGAGCGGGCAAATAACTGAGTTTAAAAATGGGTAAAAAGCTTCATTAGACATTTCTCCATAAAGACATACAAGTAGTCAATCTACATATGAAAATTTGCTCAACATCGCTAAGCATCAGGGAAATGGAAATCAAGCCACAAGGAGATATCACTCACACCTGTTAGGATGTGCATTATAAAAAGACAATTAGGGCTTCCCTGGTGGCACAGTGGTTGGAAGTCTGCCTGCCGATGTCGGGTACAAGTGTTTGTGCACTGGTCTGGGAGGATCCCACATGCCGCTGAGCGGTTGGGCCCATGAGCCATGGCCGCTGAGCCTGTGCGTTTGGAGCCTGTGCTCCACAACGGAAGGTCCCAAAACAATGAGAGGCCCGTGTACTGCAAAAAAAAAAAAAGAAAAAAGAAAAGAAAAGGAAAAAGGAAAAAGAAAGAAAATTAATGGATGCTGGCAAAGATGTGAAGAATTGGAACTCCTGTACCCTGTTTTGTACCCTTTAGTAATGTAAAATGGTGTAGCCATTATGGAAAACAGAATGGAGGTCCCCCAAAAATTATTAAGAGAACTATCATAAAATCCACAATCACTCATTTAGGTTTATATATAAAGGGGATAAAACAAGAATGTCCAAGAGATATCTACAATCTCATGTCCATTGCAGCATTGTACACAATACACAACATAGGAAAACTGCCTAGTGTCCATGGGAAGATGAATTAATAAAGAAAATGTGCTGTAAACATACAGTGGAATGTCATTCAGTCGTTGAAAAAGAAGGAAATCCTGCCATTTGCAGCAACACGAAAGAACTTGGAGGACATTTGTAAGAGTGACATAAGCCAGTCACAGAAGGTCAAAAACTGAAAGAAAACTCCGAGAAGCAGAGAATAGTAGGGTGGTTCCAAGAGCTGGCAAGAGGTTGACATGGGAAGTCTGTGTTCAATGGTTAGCATGTGTTATTTGCAAAATGTAAAAGTTCTAGACACATGCTGTACAACAAGGTGCATGTAGTCAACAGGACTGACTGGACATTTCAAAACTTGTTAAGACGTTGGATTTCATCGTATGTGTACTTTTACAACAATAAAATACACATATGTAAAATAAATACAAAGTGGAAAAAGGGGAAAAAAGAAGAAAAATAAGGAACGGGAGCCAACAGAGGGAAAGAAGAAAGCAGGAAGGGTCTCTAATGTACACAGGTATCAGGAGATAATGGGAGAGAAGCTCCTCTCCCCAGGCTTTAAAGAAGACATCTCTCCACAGTTCACTCCAGCAAGAGGGGCATGTCCCTTCTCTTCCCCATTCAACCAGAAGCGCCAATAGCATCCTAAGTGGGGCCCAGGCTGTGCTCAGGTGTACACTTTTCCTTGATCTCTAAACCAAACACCCCTGACTCCCCATGGCTCAGGTGCCCTTCCTGTATCTCCTTCCACTTCTCTAAAGCATTTCCCTCTTCAAGTGCAGCCCGAGGCGCCAATCCTGTCCTCACTCGTGGGGTCCACTGGGCGGGTCTCTGTGTTCTTAAGAGCCTCCCTGTGAGTAGCAGGCACTGAATCGCACACCAGGGTTCCCCTCAGCACCATCAGCAAACTACGACCTAGGGATTGAGGATTTCTAGAACAACTTTACTCATACACAGTCTCTTGGGTAAACAAGTGACATATTACAATCAAGCATTTTCAGTGTTTTCTTTGGTGGGGAAAATATTGACACATATAAGGCAATCATATTCTATTAAAGTATGTATTTCTCAAAGGACTCACTATCGAAAAAAAAATTTTAACTATAACTTTCCATGTTTTAATTGACTTTACTCCCAGACTTGTTTGCTTGCAAAAGCCTTCAGAAAATACCAAGAACCTACTTCATCTGGCAGTTTGCACCGCAACATGAGTGGAGATGCTCTTGTCACACTCCTTGGTTTCTCTATCCTACCTTGCAAAGCACAACCTCCTGTCTGCCCTCCTGTGATGGGAGCCAGTGCCCACCCAGAACTCAATCCCTGGGGTAGATTTCTTGGTTCTGTCTTCATTGTATGCAGTGTGTCTTGCCCAGCACACAGAAACAGGGCCGGCACAAGTGATGGAAGACAGACTTTCCACAGGAGAAGGACATTTCGTTTCCTTAGCACAGAATCCGATAGTGAATATTAGCCTCAAAGGAGAATGGTGGAGTGAATTTCCTCCATCTACTCCTGGAGGCTCCTTCTTTCTCGGACTCCTCCAGAACTGGGTGTGGCATGGGCTCCCTGCAAAAGGAAGGAGGCCTGCCTAGCACTAGGTGCTTCAGGTAAGAGGGGAGGACTCATCCCGAGGCTCTAATAGGAAAAAGTTAGAATGAGGGAAGTGGCAGAGAGATGTATCATAACCATTCAGAATGCTATGAGACCTACTAAGAGATGAGATTTCTTATTAAATGAAGTTGTAATTGACCCAGTAGTAGGGATGCTGAAACCCAGTTTGGTTCATTAAGATACCAGCCATTGGGCAACTAAGTCCATGCACCACAACTACTAAGCCTGTGCCGTAGAGCCTGCAAGTCACAACTACTGAGCCCACGTGCCACAACTATTGAAGCCCATGCACCTAGAGCCCGTGCTCTGGAACAACAGAAGCCACTGAAATGAGAAGCCCACACACTGCAACGAAGACACAACACAGCCAAAAAAATAATAATAATGATAATCCAGTAAACATTTGCCTGGGTGGTGATAGGATTTGTTTTCCAGGTTAAATGAGGCTCACTTGGTATAAAATCAATGCACACACTGAAAGTATACAGTTTATTTACTTTTATATCCATACCCATTCATGATGCAGTGGTGATGGGAATAATTTTTAGAAAGTTGCCACCAGTAACAGTGATGTTTAGGGGAACATAAATCAAGGGAAACACAACACAAAAAGTTCACTTACACACACAGAACCATCCCACTCATTTCACATACAGACACACCCAGTCTCATGCACACAAACCTACACCACCTAACCGTAATACAGCTTCTTCCTGGGACTATAGTAATTGGTCACATTACTTGTAGATCACTTTCTATCACCAGGACACCTACTCTCATTCCCAGCACAAATTTGGAATCAGTCTGCCCTCTACACTAAAACCAGCAAGAATGTCCCACTTTCTTATCTTCAAAGTTCTTCCTCCCCAAGTGACTGATTCCACAATACATACCGTTTTCACGTTCTGGGAAGGCCACCTGCAATTACAGAAGAGAAAACACTATGAGGATAAGACCACAGTGATGCTCAGGTCTTTTGTTCATTTGCTGACAGTAGAAAACCTCATAAGAAACAGTGGTCCAGGGAACCCAGCAAGGGTTATCCGAGCAAAACCTACTCAGGCTGAAAGGCAAGAACTTTGCTGGGAGGATGGAACTTCCAAGTCCATTTAGGTTGGAAATTACAGAATTCTTTGTCTAGAGGAAAAATCGCTGCAGGAGAGAGAGCTCCGTACTCTACAGGCTATAATGGATGCTGTCAATTGTAATGTCCTGTGGAATCAGGCTGCATGAGTTGGTAATAGACTCTCACTCCACATTCTCCCAACCAAGGGAATTGTATGTATCTGGAAGGAATACCCTCAAATATTCATAACTTAATTCTATTCAAAGAGAAATAAAGCAATATTTCTATCTCAGACCAGAAACAATCCAGCTTACCTTGGGGATCCACGGAGGCTTTTCTCCTGTCCTATCATGGTGCAGGTCATCCGCCACATCCTCAGGGAGAGCTGGAGGGACACAGAGTAACTGTCAGGACACTGGTGCTGCGGCTCAGGAATTACTCAGGGGCTTTCTTCTCGATGAGGACATGGGGTGGTGTGTATGGATGTGGGAGGTTAGTAAGTGTGGGCTGAGCTGGTGTTGGGCCATCCTCTTTGGGGGATGAAGGAAGGCAAAGGACAAGAGGAAGGAAATGAAAACAGAGCTTTGGCTTTCTAGCTAAGGGGAGCCTAATCAGAAGGGAAGGGTCGATCTAAAAAATGGTAAACACTAAAATGCATGCTCTGTTTCAATGACACAGACCCATGACCCATCCTGCCTCTTTTGAGCTTCTGCTAAATTGCCACTGTCGCTTGATTTTTCCCAGATCACTCTTTCCCCAGCATCCACAATGCCAGCTACGGCATTTATCATGTCTTCTGTTGTATGATATTTTATACTTGATTAACAGCAACCTCCATTAAAGGACTGAATTCAATCCTAGACAAAATATGCTATATTTATTCACTAATCACTTGTCTTAAAGAAAATCAAATACACAAGATTTGACAAAATTGAAATCCTACCATTTAGATACAGCCACTATCAATCGTATCATATTTTTCTCCCAGTCTTTGTTTTCTATACATTGTACGTATGCCCACTGAGTCAGGGGTTGTCCATACTCTAGGGAGCTGTTCCATAAGTGGGACACTTCGTTATGAAGAGGGAGCCCGGACTGAGCACAGCCTGTCTCTAACCCAGCTGCGCAGGAGAAGTGTACAGGCTAACAGTCAGGTTCCACTTTGAGTCCTTGGGTGTGGGCTACAGGAATTGACCAATGCTAAGGCTTATGGTAATGTTATCCAATACAATAAAATAGCTCCCTGATTCTCATCTGCTTTTGGCGTTGTTTAAGCAGTGACACCAGCACTGACAGATATGACCTCTACTGTATACATGGGGTCTCACACCTCTCAGAATCTGGGAGCTGACCAGGAGAATGCAGGTCCTGAGGTGAATTTCACCTTAATGACTGTGCCAAAGTCAACTGATAAGTCCACCCATAGCTGCCCTGGATTCTGTGACCACTAAGGCCACCTGATGGGCAAGGTCTGGACCTTTGGAGATTCTAGGACTTCCAGCCAAGGATACGGATGCAGGGATTCCCTTGCTCCATGACTGAGGACCCCTTGGCTGAGTGGTAAGTGCAGGTCAGTGATCAAGTGCATCCACATTGGGACCCACCCCTGGGTCCTCAGTATGGCTTTTCCACTTAGGAGGTCAAGAGCTTAGAACATTTATCTCTGCACCATCTCCTTCTGAGGAAAAGGAATATTAACCAAATCTGGGCAACAGCTGTGTTGAGGGAAGAACATGCAAACAACTTCACAAACAAATAAGGGTCCTGTGCCTGAGGTAACCTTAGGTACTTCAAATCAACTCCGTAAGTCTCTTAGCCCCTTAGAGAGGATGAAAGCAATATTAGAGTTAAAAGTAACTTGTCCCAATTCCCTTAGTCTGGAACACGGAAACAAAATTCTACAGAAGAGGAAGTCTCATAAACACACAGCACCTGCCAGGGTTTACCCCAGCCTTGGAAGAACTGGGAAGGATAAGACCAAGGCAGGCCTGAGGAAAGGTCAGAGGGTAGGCAGGACTGGGGAGTGGGGAGCAGGGGCAGGGCTGTCTGGACGGAGCAGTGGGTTGTAAGAAGAGCACTGAACCTGGGTCCTGCTGCCCTGAGTCTCTGTCCTGGGGCTAGTCAACCCCAGGAGACCAGGTCAGCAGGGCTGTGAAAGCAAGTGTGTAAAGAAGCCCAGCAGCCCCTTCACACAGCCCTCTAGAATTTCTGCCGCCCATGGAGGGTCTCTAGGGTAGCTGGACGTGGACCCCTCTGAAATGGAAGCATGTCAGCACCTCAGCCTTGGGGAAGTGTAGAGGCTGGGATGAGCTCAAGGAGACTGACCACATGCAGTGATCCCAGAGCACGTGTTCTGTGACTCATCCATCTCTGGGACTGTCCTTTACAAGAGGAACTAACAGTGAGCACAAAATATGAGGTGAAGCCACAAGTCCTGAAAGTGCAGAGGGAGACAGTTCACTTCTCATCCACCACCTCACCCTTTCTAGAAGAACTTGGTCTCAAGTTTCAATGGCCCATGAGAGTTTTGACCCACAGGTTCTGTCCATCATAGGTCAATATGCAAAAGAAAAAAACTCTACTGTGCACCATACCCTAGATGTGCTAACCAGAGCACAAACTTCCATATTAGGCAGTGACAAGCACAAGAAAGAGCAGCTCATGTGCAAAAGATCAGTTTAGATGAGCAAATCAAGAAAAGGTGATTATAGAGCACAGTCACGTCTAAGGACACAATTTCTCTCTATTGTATCATTAAAATGTGAAAAAAACAAGTCAGAACTCTACACATATTTCATTCGTCTTTCTGATTTCATATCCACCTTCCTCAGTCTGCAAAGCAGGAGATATAACCCTAAAGTTCCAGGAACCTTCTGCCATTAGATCCTACCTAAGTGTTGTTCCTACCTGTATCCTTTTCTTTATCACGGCCACAAATGCTATTCAAAGTCAATTCTGTAGAAACACGAACATGAATTTACAAGTCTTATGGATATATTTAAAATGTGACTAATGTGACTGAGTAATGGGATATTTTATTTTCTTTTATTTCAATACACTTAGTGAATCATTGATTGAATTAAATAAATTATAACAGGCACATCTAGCTAGTGGCTACCACAGTGTAATAAACAACCCTCTCTCTCTCTCTCTCCATATATATGTGTATATATATATATAAAGTATATGGAGGATGTTACCACCGCTCCCCTGGTTATTCCCCTCTGTATGGTCTACCCATTCAAGATGGCTGTTTGCTGATGGTTTACCAAAGGAAAACCTCTGCCCCGTGAAGTACGTAGCCCAAGGGGTAAGAGGGATGCGTCCCTCTGCTGGTTTCCCTGGTAACCGATGAGCCCATCTGCTGTCAATTCCCCCTTTAACTGGTAGCCTGCCTATTCCGCCCAGAGAGAAGCATGCTGCTACTGCTGCTGCTGCCTTCTGCCTGCCATCGGCTATCTACAGTGGGGTGTCTCTCCAGGACCACTTTGCTTCTGACGTGAAAGATCTCCCATCTATTAAACCATGAATGTCTCTGTCCCTGACTTCGGGCTCTTTCCTTAGCCCTGAGGCTGAGCAAGTACAGGGCTTGCAGGCGTGAGAGGTGCGGCCCAACACCTTCTGCAGGGCAGTTTGCTGGCCAGATTTGATGATTCATTTGTAGGTGTTTCCTAGGCTCATGCACACTTGCCAGGCACCCATGAGACCTTGGGGACACTGAAACAGTAATGTCAACACCCAGATCCTAGAGGAATTCCCGACAGGTGTTCCACGTGAGGGGAGAGGTAATGAGCATGGCCCAGTGCACCTGTGCTAGACATAATCGGCGAGCAGGTGCAGAAGGGAGGGAGGGACATTCACTCACTTTATGAGGCCATCCTTCTCACCACTGCCTCTGAAAAATCCAGGGAAGGAAGGGACAAAATGCCCTTAGAAGGTAAATGGCCTGTACACTGAAAACTACAAACCACTGCTGAAAGAATTAAACAAGGAACAAATCATTGAAACGACATATCATATTCATAGACTGGAGACTTATTATTGTTGACATTTCTACACTACCCAAAGGTAAATATAAATTCATTGTAATACCTATCAAAATCCCAATGTCATTTTCAAAGAAATAGAAAAAAAAAAGGATCCTAAAATACATATGGAACCACTAAGGACTCCAAACAGACAACACAATCCTGAGAACAAAGAACATAGATGGAGGCTTCTCACTTCCTGACTTCAAAACACATTACAAAGCCACAGGAATCAAAACTGTACGGTACTGACATAGAAACAGATACATAGGCCTAAAGATGAGAATAAATAACCCCCAAGAAAACTCATAGATACATTGCCAAATGAAATTCACCAAGCTTCTAAGACAACAAATAGGGAAAGTATAGTTTTCTCAACAGTCAATAGGATGAAAATATAACTTACAGAAAGATTACAAACATATATCAGAAAAGGAGCTAATATACAAAACATCAAAGAAAAACACTACAACTCAAATGTAAACTAAGTTAAAAAATTAAAAAGGGCAAATAACTGGGTTCAGAAATGTGCAAAGTCTTAAATAAGACATTTCCTAAAAAAGACATACAAATGGATAACAAATATAGGAAAAGGTTCTCAACCTCACTAATCATCAGGGCAATGCAAATCAACACCTCATACCTGTTAGGCTGTGTATTATAAAGAAAATAATTAACAGTTTAAGGCCAAGATGTGGGGAATTGGAAACTTTGTACACTGCTGGTGGGAAGGTAAAATGGTGCCGCTATTATGAAAAAGAGTATGGGGGTTCCTTATAAAATTATAAACAGAAATATCATATGATTCAGCAATCACAGTTCTGGGTATATAGCCAAAGGAAATTAAATCAGTATCACAATGAGATGAACTTAGGTTCATTGCAGCATTCTCCAAAATAGCCTAGATATGCAACCAACTTCACAAAAGAAGTAAGTGTCCTGTGCCTGAGCTAACCTTAGGTACTTCAAAACAACTCCGTAAGTCTCTTAGCCCCTTAGAGAGGATGAGAGCAATATTAGAGTTAAAACTAACTTGTACCAATTCCCTTAGTCTGGAATACTGAAACAAAAGTTCTACAGCAGGGTAAGCCTCATAAACTCACAGCACCTGCCAGGGTTTACCCCAGCCTTGGAAGAACTGGGAAGGATAAGACCAAGGCAGGCCTGAGGAAAGGTCAGAGGATAGGCAGGACTGGAGTGTGGGGAGCAGGAACAGGGCTGTCCGGATAGAGCCGTGCGTTGTAATAAGTGCAGTGACCCTGGGTCCTGCTGCCCTGAGTCTCTGTCCTGTGCCTGGTGAATTCCAGGAGACCAGGTTAGCAGGGCTATGAGAGCCAGTGTGTGAAGCGAGCCCAGCAGCCCCTTCACACAGTCCTCTAGAATTCCTGCTGGCCATGAAGCGTCTGTAGGGGCAGCTGGACGTGGAGCCCTCTCAAATGGAAGCATGTCAGCACATCAGCCTTGGGAGGTGCTGAGGCTGAAATGAGGAGGCTGAGCACATGCAGTGATCCCAAAGCATGTGTTCTGTGACTCATCCACCTCTGGGAGTGCAGTTTCCTTGAGGAATAAACAGTGAGGACAAAAGTAAGGTGAAGCTACAAGTCCTGAAAGTGTAGAGGGAGATAGTTCAAGTCTCATCCACCACCTGACACTCACTATAAGAACTTGTTCTCCAATGTCAAGTGACTATGAGAGCTTTGTTCCCACTAGGATATGGTCATCATACGTGAATGTAAAAAGGAAACCAAAATCCCTGGTGCAAAATACCCTCCAGGTACCAAGTAGAAATGAACTATTCATCTTTGGCAGTGAAAAAGCAATGAAACAGTAGTCTTGTGAGAAAGAAAATTTCTGAATGGCAAAGCAAGAAAAGATGACTATAAGCACAGTACAGTCAAAGGACATGGACACAATAACTCTATTGTATCATTAAAATTTGGAAAGAACAAATCAGAATTCTACACATATTTCCTTCTTCGTCCTGATTTCATATTCACCTTCCTTAGTTTCTAAAGAACCGGGTGGAACCCAAGTGTTCTAGGAATTGTCTCCCTTTAGATCCTACCTGAGAGTTGTTCGCTACGTGAATCGTCATCAGCATCACTGTTATGTATGCTCTCCACCATGCATTCTGTACAAACACAACCATGAGCATAAGGTTATTATACAAGTTGACCCACCGATTTCTCCTACTCGACTTGCTGGCTCACACAACATCACCCAGGTCTTCCCTCCAGGTTCTCAGACCTCCCCTGTGCTCTGTGCAGACAGAGTCCTTCAATAAGATATTGATCACAGTTGAAAATTTCAAATGAGGGAGAGATGCTGAGAAAATCACCTTTCGACCCCTCACTTCTGTAGACCCATTTATAGCTTTCACCGTCAACCTTACCAACCTGAAATTCCAGATGTTACAGACACACTTGAAACATGGCTAGTGTGACCGAGCAATTGTGTGTTTTTTGCATTTTTTAATAGAATGAGTTAATTGTTTGAACTAAATTAATTATAAATAGACACATTTGGTTAGTGGCTACCACACTGGAAAGCTCGGCTCTAAGAAATCCAAAGATGAGAAAGAGGCAATCAGCCAACCCTCCCCTGGTTGTTCTTTACTGCAGAAAATTTGATGGCCTGATCTGATCATTCGTATGTAGGTATACCTTTGGCTCTTGAACCCATGCCAGACATTGGGAGAGTCCTTGTGGACACTGAAATAGTATAGTCAACACTCAGATGCAAGAGAAATTCCCAGCAAGGGGCCCACTTGTAGACAGAGGTGAAGGGCATGGCCCAGTACACCTGTATTAGACATAATCAGAGAGTAGGTGCAGAGGGGAGGGAGGGATTTCACTCTCTTCATGAGTCCAACCTTCACATCCCTGACTCTAGAAGACCTGAGGAAGGCCGTGGAAAAGGCCCCATCGGAGGTGAAAAATTTGTATACTGAAAAGTACAGGACATTGTGGAAAGAATTTAAAGAAGAGACAAGTAATTGGAATGACATACCATATTCATAGACTGGATTATTAAATACTGTTGGCATTTCTATACTACATAAAGGGATGTACACATATATCGCAACAACCCGTATAATTCCATGACATTATTATAGAAGTGGACAGAATCCTAAAATACATATGGAACCGCCACAAGTAGATAAAGCAATCTTGAGAGCAAAGAGCAATGATGGAGATTAACACTTCCTGAACTCAAAACTCATAACAATGCCACAGTAGTCAAAACAGTCTGCTACTGGCATCAAGACAGTGAGATAGACCAATGAAATATAATAGAGAGACCTCAAATAAACGCACATATATATGGCCAACTGATCTTTGCCAAGGTTCTAAGATTACCAAGTGAAGAAAGGATGGTCTGTTCAACAATCAACAGAATGAAAAGGCAACCTATAGGATGAGAGGAAATATGTGTAAACCTTGAATCTGACTAAGGGTCCAATATCCGGAATATATAAGAAACTACAAGAAGTCAATTATAGAAAAACAGCGGGCAAATAACTGAGTTTCAAAATGGGTAAAAAGCTTCACTAGACATTTCTCCATAAAGACATACAAGTGGTCAATCTACATATGAAAATTTGCTCAACATTGCTAAGCATCAGGGTAATGGAAGTCAAGCCACAAGGAGATATCACTCACAACTGTTAGGATGTGCTGTATAAAAAGACTATTAGGGCTTCCGTGGTGGCACAGTGGTTGAGACTCTGCCTGCCGAGGCAGGGGATACGTGTTTGTGCCCCAGTCTGGGAGGATCCCACAGGCCGCTGAGCGGCTGGGCCCATGAGCCATGGCCGCTGAGCTTGTGCATTTGGATCCTGTGATCCACAACGGTAGAGCCCACAACCATGAGAGGCCTATGTACTGCAAAAAAAAAAAAAAGAAATAAAATTCATGGATGTTCGCAAAGATGTGAAGAAGTGAAACTTCTGTACCCTGTTTTGTACACTTTAGTAATGTAAAATGGTATAGCCACTATGGAAAACACAATGTAGGTCCCCCCAAAATTATTAAGAGAACTATTATAAAATCCAGGAATCACTCATTTAGGTTTATATACAAAGGAGATGAAACAAGAATGTCCAAGAGATATCTACAATTTCATGCCTATGGCAGCAATATACAGAATACAAAACATAGGAAAACTGCCTAGTGTCCATGGGAAGATGAATTAATAAAGAAAATGTGGTGTATACATACAGTGGAATGTCATTCAGTCTTTGAAAAAGAAGGAAATCCTGCCTTTTGCAGCAACACGAAAGAACTTGGAGGACATTTGTAAGAGTGACATAAGCCAGTCACAGAAGGTCAAAAACTGAAAGAAAACTCCGAGAAGCAGAGAGTAGAAGGGTGGTTTCAAGAGCTGGCAAGAGGTTGATATGGGAAGTCTGTGTTCAATGGTTAGCTTGTGTTATTTGCAAAATGGAAAAGTTCTAGACACATGTTGTACAACAAGGTGCATGTAGTCAACAGGACTGCCTGGACATTTCAAAACTTGTTAAGACGTTGGATTTCACTGTATGTGTACTTTTACAACAATAAAATATACATATGTAAAATAAATACAAAGTGGAAAAAGGGGAAAAAAGAAGAAAAATAAGGAAAGGGAGTCAACAGAGGGAAAGAAGAAAGCAGGAAGGGTCTCGAATGTACACAGGTATCAGGAGATAATGGGAGAGAAGCTCCTCTCCCCAGGCTTTAAAGAAGACATCTCTCCAGAGTTCACTCCAGCAAGAGGGGGATGTCCTTTCTCTTCCCCATTCAACCAGAAGCGCCAATAGCATCCTAAGTGTGGCCCAGGCTGTGCTCAGGTGTACACTTTTCCTTGATCTCTAAACCAAACACCCCTGACTCCCCATGGCTCAGGTGCCCTTCCTGTATCTCCTTCCACTTCTCTAAAGCATTTCCCTCTTCAAGTCCAGCCCGAGGCTCTAATCCTGTCCTCACATGTGGGGTCCACTGGGCGCGTCTCTAAGTTCTTAAGAGCCTCCCTGTGAGTAGCAGGCACTGAATCACACACCAGGGTTTCACTCAGCACCATCAGGAATCTATGACCTAGGGATTGAGGATTTCTAGAACAACTTTACTCATACACAGTCTCTTGGGTAAACAAGTGACATTTTACAATCAAGCATTTTCTGTTTTTTCTTTGGTGCGGAAGATATTGACACATATAAGGCAATCATATTCTATTAAAGTATGTATTTCTCAAAGGACTCCTATCGAAAAAAAAATTTTAAGTATAACTTTCCTTGTTTTAATTGACTTTACTCCCAGACTTGTTTGCTTGCAAAAGCCTTCAGAAAATACCAAGAACCTACTTCACCTAGCAGTTTGCACAGCAACATGAGTGGAGATGCTCTTGTCACACTGCTTGGTCTCTCGGTCCCAGCTTGTATAGCACAACCTCCTGTCCGCTCTGCTGGGAAGGGAGCCAGTGCCCACCCTGAGCTCAATCCCTGGGGTAGATCTCTTGGTTCTGTCTTCCCTGTATGCAGTGTTTCTTGCACAGCACACAGAAACAGGGCCAGCACAACTGATGGAAAACAAACTTTCCACAGGAGAAGGACATTTCGTTTCCTTAGCACAGAATCCGATAGTGAATATTAGCCTCAAAGGAGAAAGGTGGAGTGAATTTCCTCCTTCTACTCCTGGAGGCTCCTTCTTTCTCGGAATCCTCCAGAACTGGGTGTGGCATATGGGTACAAGCATGGGCTCCCTGAAAAATGAAGGAGGCCTGCCTAGCACTAGTTGCTTCACGTAAGAGGGGAGGACTCATCCCGAGGCTCTAATAGGAAATAGTTAGAATGAGTGAAGTGGCAGAGAGATGTATCATAACCATTCAGAATGCTATGAGACGTACTAAGAGATGAGATTTCTTATTAAATGAAGTTGTAATTGGCCCAGTAGTAGGCATACTGAAACCCAGTTTTGTTCACTAAGAATCCACCCATGGAGCAACTAAGCCCGTGCACAACAACTACTAAGCCTGTGCTCTAGACCCCGCAGGTCAAGGCCAAGATGTCGGAAATTGGAAACATTGTACACTGCTGGTGGGAATGTAAAATGGATCAGCTATTATGAAAAAGAGTATGGGGGTTCCTTATAAAATTATAAACAGAAATATCATATGATTCAGCAATCACAGTTCTGGGTATATATCCAAAGGAAATTAAATCAATATCACAATGAGATGAACTTAGGTTCATTGCAGCATTCTCCAAAATGGCCTAGATATGCAACCAACTTCACGAAACCAGTAAGTGTCCTGTGCCTGAGCTAACCTTAGGTACTTCAAAACAAGTCCGTAAGTCTCTTAGGCCCTTAGAGAGGATGAAAGCAATATTAGAGTTAAAAGTAACTTGTTCCAATTCCCTTAGTCTGGAATACTGAAACAAAATTCTACATCAGAGGAAGCCTTATAAAAACACAGCACCTGACAGGGTTTACCCCAGCCTTGGAAGAACTGGGAAGGATAAGACCAAGGCAGGCCTGAGGGAAAGTCAGAGGGTAGGCAGGACTGGAGTGTGGGGAGCAGGGGCAGGGCTGGCCGGATGGAGCAGTGGGTTGTAAGAAGAGCAGTGACCCTGGGTCCTGCTGCCCTGAGTCTCTGTCCTGGGCCTCTTCAATTCCAGGAGACCAGGTTAGCAGGGCTGTGAGAGCCAGTGTGTGAAGAAGCCCAGCAGCCCCTTCACACAGTCCTCTAAGAATTCCTGCCAGGCATGAAGGGTCTTTAGGGGCAGCTGCACGTGGAGCCCTCTCAAACGGAAGCATGTCAGCACAGCAGCCTTGGGAGGTGCTGAGGCTGAAATGAGGAGACGGAGCACATGCAGTGATCCCAAAGCATGTGTTCTGTGACTCATCCACCTCAGGGAGCGCATTTTCCATGAGGAATAAACAGTGAGGACAAAAGTAAGATGAAGCTACAAGTCCTGAAAGTGTAGAGGGAGAGAGTTCAACTCTCATCCACCACCTGACACTAACTATAAGGACTTGTTCTCCAGTGTCAACTGACTATGAGACTTTTGTTCCCACTAGGATATGGCCATCATACGTGAATGTAAAAAGGAAACCAAAATCCCTGGTGCAAAATACCCTCCAGGTACCAAACAGAAACGAACCATTCATCTTTGGCAGTGAAAAAGCAATGAAAGAGTAGTCTTGTGAGAAAGAAAATTTCTGAATGGCAAAGCAAGAAAAGATGACTATAAGCACAGTACAGTCAAAGGACATGGACACAATAACTCAACTATATCATTAATTTGGAAAGAACAAATCAGAATTCTACACATATTTCCTTCTTCTTCCTGATTTCATATTCACCTCCCTTAGTTTCTAAAGAACCGGGTGGAACCCAAGTGTTCTAGGAATTGTCTCCCTTTAGATCCTACCTGAGAGTTGTTCCCTACGTGAATCGTCATCAGCATCACTGCTATGTATGCTCTCCACGATCCATTCTGTACAAACACAACCATGAGCATAAAGTTATTATACAAGTTGACGCACCCATTTCTCCTACTCGACTTGCTGGCTCACACAGCATCACCCTGGTCTTCCCTCCAGGTTCTCAGACCTCCCCTGTGCTCTGTGCAGACAGAGTCCTTCAATAAGATCTTGATCACAGTTGAAAATTGCAAATGAGGGAGAGATGCTGAGAAAATCACCTTTCGACCCCTCACTTCTATAGACCCATTTATAGCTTTCACCGTCAACCTTACCAACCTGAAATTCCAGATGTTACAGACACACTTGAAACATGGATAGTATGACCAAGCAATTGTGTGTTTTGTGCATTTTTTAATAGAATGAGTTAATTATTGTTTGAACTAAATTAATTATAAATAGACACATTTGGTTCGTGACTACGAGACTGGAAAGCTCAGCTGTAAGAAATCCAAAGATGAGAAAGAGGCAACCAGCCACCCTTCCCCTAGTTGTTCTTTACTGCAGAAAATTTCATGGCCTGATCTGATCATTCATATGTAGGTATATCTTGGGCTCTTGGACCCACGCCACGCATTGGGAGAGTCCTTGTGGACACTGAAATAGTACAGTCAACACTCAGATCCAAGAGGTATTCCCAGCAAGGGGCAGACTTGTAGACAGCGGTGAAGGGCATGGCCCAGTACACCTGTATTAGACATAATCAGAGAGTAGGTGCAGAGGGGAGGGAGGGATTTCACTCTCTCCGTGACTCCATCCGTCACCCCCCTGAATCTAGAAGACCTGAGGAAGGCAGTGGAAAAGGCCCCGTAGGAGGTGAAAAATTTGTATACTGAAAACTACTGGACATTGCGAAAAGAAATTAAAGAAGAGACAAGTAAAGGGAATGACATACGATGTTCATAGACTGGATTATTAAATACTGTTGGCATTTCTATACTACATAAAGTGATGTACACATATATCGCAACAACCCACAAAATTCCATGTCATTATTATAGAAGTGGACAGAATCCTAAAATACATATGGAACCCCCACAAGTAGACAAAACAATCTTGAGAGCAAAGAGCAATGAAGGAGATTAACACTTCCTGAACTCAAAACACATAACAATGCCACAGTAGTCAACACAGTCTGCTAGTGGCATCAAGACAGTGAGATAGACCAATGAAATATAATAGAGAGACCTCAAGTAAACGCACATATATATGGCCAACTGATCTTGGCCAAGGTTCTAAGACTACCAAGTGAAGAAAGGATAGTCTGTTCAACAATCAACAGCATGAAAAGGCAACCTATAGGATGAGAGGAAATATGTGTAAACCTTGTATCTGAATAAGGGACCAATATCCAGAATATATAAGAAACTACCAGAAGTGAATTTCAGAAAAACAGCAGGCAAATAACTGAGTTTAAAAATGGGTAAAAAGCTTCACTAGACATTCCTCCATAAAGACATACAAGTGGTCAATCTACATATGAATATTTGCACAACATCGCTAAGCATCAGGGAAATGGAAATCAAGCCACAAGGAGATATCACTCACACCTGTTAGGATGTGTATTATAAAAAGACAATTAGGGCTTCCCTGGTGGCACAGTGGTTGAGAGTCCGCCTGCTGATGCAGGGGACATGTGTTCGTGCCCCAGTCTGGGAGGATCCCACATGACACTGAGCGGCTGGGCCCATGAGCCATGGCTGCTGAGCCTCTGTGTTTGGAGCCTGTGCTCTGCAACGGGAGAGCCCACAACAATGAGAGGCCCGTGTACTGCAAAAAAAAAAAAAAAAAGAGAGAAAAGAAAGAAAATTAATGGATGCTGGCAACGATGTGAAGAAGTGGAACTTCTGTACCCTGTTTTGTACCCTGTAGTAATGGAAAATAGTGTAGCCATTATGGAAAACAGAATGGAGGTCCCCCAAAAATTATTAAGAGACGTATCATAAGATCCAGCAATCACTCATTTAGGTTTATATACAAAGGAGATAAAACAAGAATGTCCAAGAGATATCTACAATCTCATGTCCATTGCAGCATTATACACAATACACAACATAGGAAAACTGCCTAGTGTCCATGGGAAGATGAATTAATAAAGAAAATGTGGTGTATACATAGAATGGAATGTCATTCAGTCTTTGAAAAAGAAGGAAATCCTGCCATTTGCAGCAACACGAAAGAACTTGGAGGACATTTGTAAGAGTGACATAAGCCAGTCACAGAAGGTCAAAAACTGAAAGAAAACTCCGAGAAGCAGAGAGTAGAAGGGTGGTTCCAAGAGCTGGCAGGAGGTTGACATGGGAAGTCTCTGTTCAATTGATACCATGTGTTATTTGCAAAATGGAACAGTTCTAGACACATGCTGTACAACAAGGTGCATGTAGTCAACAGGACTGACTGGACATTTCAAAACTTGTTAAGACGTTGGATTTCATTGTATGCGTACTTTTACAACAATAAAATATACATATGTAAAATAAATACAAAGTGGAAAAAGGGGAAAAAAGAAGAAAAATAAGGAAAGGGAGTCAACAGAGGGAAAGAAGAAAGCAGGAAGGGTCTCGAATGTACACAGGTATCAGGAGATAATGGGAGAGAAGCTCCTCTCCCCAGGCTTTAAAGAAGACATCTCTCCAGAGTTCACTCCAGCAGGAGGGGGATGTCCTTTCCCTTCCCCATTCAACCAGAAGGGCCAATAGCATCCTAAGTGTGGCCCAGGCTGTGCTCAGGTGTACACTTTTCCTTGATCTCTAAACCAACCACCCCTGACACCCCATGGCTCAGGTGCCCTTCCTGTATCTCCTTCCACTTCTCTAAAGCATTTCCCTCTTCAAGTCCAGCCCGAGGCTCCAATCCTTTCCTCACACGTGGGGTCCACAGGGTGGGTCTCTGAGTTCTTAAGAGCCTCCCTGTGAGTAGCAGGCACTGAATCGCACACCAGGGTTCCCCTCAGCACCATCAGCAAACTACCACCTAGGGATTGAGGATTTCTAGAACAACTTTACTCATACACAGTCTCTTGGGTAAACAAGTGACATTTTACAATCAAGCATTTTCAGGGTTTTCTTTGGTGGGGAAAATATTGACACATATATGGCAATCATATTCTATTAAAGTATGTATTTCTCAAAGGACTCACTATCGAAAAAAATTTTTATATATAACTTTCCATGTTTTAATTGACTTTACTCCCAGTCTTATTTGCTTGCAAAAGCCTTCAGAAAATACCAAGAACCTACTTCACCTGGCAGTTTGCACAGCAACATGAGTGCAGATGCTCTTGTCACAATGCTTGGTTTCTCTATCCCACCTGGCAAAGCACAACCTCCTCTCCAACCTCCTGGGAAGGGAGCCAGTGCCCACCCTGAGCTCAGTCCCTGGGGTAGATCTCTTGGTTCCGTCTTCACTGTATGCAGTGTTTCTTGCCCAGCACACAGAAACAGGGCCGGCACAAGTGATGGAAGACAGACTTTCCACAGGAGAAGGACATTTCGTTTCCTTAGCACAGAATCCGATAGTGAATATTAGCCTCAAAGGAGAAAGGTGGAATGAATTTCCTCCATCTACTCCTGGAGGCCCCTTCTTTCTCGGGCTCCTCCAGAACTGGGTGTGGCATGTGGGTACAAGCATGGGCTCCCTGCAAAAAGAAGGAGGTCTGCCTAGCACAAGGTGCTTCAGGTAAGGGGCAGGACTCATCCCGAGGCTCTAATAGGAAACATTTAGAATGAGGGAAGTCCAGATAGATGTATCATAACCATTCAGAATGCTATGACACGTACTAAGAGATGAGATTTCTTATTAAATGAAGTTGTAATTGACCCAGTAGTAGGGATGCTGAAACCCAGTTTTGTTCACTAAGAATCCAGCCATGGAGCAACTAAGCCCGTGCACCACAACTACTAAGCCTGTGCTCTAGAGCCCGCAAGTCACAACTGCTGAGCCCACGTGCCACAACTACTGAAGCCCATGCACCTAGAGCCCGTGGTCTGGAACAACAGTAGCAACCGAAATGAGAAGCCCTCGTACTGCAACGAAGACCCAACACAGCCAAAAGAAAAAAAAAAAAGAATCCAGTAAACATTTGCCTGGGTGGTGATAGGATTTGTTTTCCAGGTTAAATGAGGCTCAATTGGTATAAATCCAATGCACACCCTGAAAGTGTACGGTTTATTTACTTTTATATCCATACCCATTCATGATGCAGTGGTGATGAGAATATTTTTTAGAAAGTTGGCACCAGTAACAGTGATATTTAGGGGAACATAAATCAAGGCAAACACAACACAAAATGTTCACATAGACACACAGAATCATACCACTCATTTCACATACAGACACACCCAGTCTCATGCACACAAACCTACACCACCTAACCGTAATACAGCTTCTGCCTGGGACTATAGTAATTGGTCACATTACTTGTAAATCACTTTCTATCACCAGGGCCCCTACTCTCTTTCCCAGCACAAATTTGGAATCAGTTTGCCCTCTACACTAAAACCAGCAAGAATGTCCCACTTTCTCATCTTCAAAGTTCTTCCTCCCCAAGTGACTGATTCCGGAATACATACTGTTTACACGTTCTGTGAAGGCCACCTGCAATTACAGAAGAGAAAACACTATGAGGATAAGATCACAGTGATGCTCAAGCCTTTTGTTCATTTGCTGACAGTAGAAAACCTCATAAGAAACAGTGGTCCAGGGAACCCAGCAAGGGTTATCAGAGCAAACCTACTCAGGCTGAAAGGCAAGAACTTTGCTGGGAGGATGGAACTTCCAAGTCCATTTACGTTGGAAATTACAGAATTCTTTGCCTAGAGGAAAAATCGCTCAGGAGAGAGAGCTCCATGCTCTACAGGCTGTAATGGATGCTGTCAATTTTAATGTCCTGTGGAATCAGGCACCATGAGTTGGTAAAAGACTCTCACTCCACATTCTCCCAACCAAGCAAACTGTATGTATCTGGAAGGAGTACCCTCAAATATTCATAACTGAATTCTATTCAAAGAGAAATAAAGCAATATTTCTATCTCAGACCAGAAACAATCCAGCTTACCTTGGGGATCCACGGAGGCTTTTCTCCTGTCCTATCATGGTGCAGGTCATCCGCCACATCCTCAGGGAGAGCTGGAGGGACACAGAGTAACTGTCAGGACACTGGTGCTGCGACTCAGGAATTACTCAGGGGCTTTCTTCTCGATGAGGACATGGGGTGGTGTGTATGGATGTGGGAGGTTAGTTAGTGTGGGCTGAGCTGGTGTTGGGCTATCCTCTTTGGGGGATGAAGGAAGGCAAAGGACAAGAGGAAGGAATTGAAAACAGAGCTTTGGCTTTCTAGCTAAGGGGAGCCTCATCAGAAGGGAAGGGTCGATCTAAAAAATGGTAAACACTAAAATGCATGCTCTGTTTCAATGACACAGACCCATGACCCACCCTGCCTCTTTTGAGCTTCTGCTAAATTGCCACTGTCTCTTGATTTTTCCCAGATCACTCTTTCCCCAGCATCCACAATGCCAGCTACTGCATTTATCATGTCTTCTAATGTATAATATTTTATAATTGATTAACAACAACTTCTATTAAAGGACTGAATTCAATCCTAGACAAAATATGCTATATTTATTCACTAATCACTTGTCTTAAGGAAATTCAAATACACAAGATTTGACAAAACTGAAATCCTACCCTTTAGATACAGCCACTCTCAATCGTGTCATATTTTTCTCCCAATCTTTGTTTTCCATACAATGTACGTATGCCCACTGAGTCAGGGGTTGTCCATACTCTAGGGAGCTGTTCCATAAGTGGGACACTTCGTTATGAAGAGGGAGCCCAGACTGAGCACAGCCTGTCTCTAACCCAGCTGTGCAGGAGAAGTGTACAGGCTAACAGTCAGGTTCCACTTTGAGTCCTTGGGCGTGGGCTACAGGAATTGACCAATGCTAAGGCTTATGGTAACATTATCCAATACAATAAAATAGCTCCCTGATTCTTATCTGCTTTTCGCCTTGTTTATGCAATGACACCAGCACTGACAGATATGACCTGTACTGTATACATGGGGTCTCACACCTCTCAGAATCTGGGAGCTGACCAGGAGAATGCAGGTCCTGAGGTGAATTTCACATGAATGACTGTGCCAAAGTCAACTGATAAGTCCACCCATAGCTTCCCTGGATTCTGTGACCACTAAGGCCACCTGATGGGCAAGGTCTGGACCTTTAGAGATGCTAGTATTTCCAGCCAATTATACGGATGCAGGGACTCCATTGCTCCATGACTGAGGATCCCTTGGCTGAGTGGTAAGTGCAGGTCAGGGATCCAGAGCATCCATACTGGGACCCACCCCTGGGTTCTCAGTATGGCTTTTCCACTTAGGAGGTCAAGAGCTTAGAACATTTATCTCTGCAGCATCTCCTTCTGAGGAAAAGGAATATTAAACAAATCTGGGCAACAGCTGTGTTGAGGGAAGAACATGCAAACAGCTTCACAAAACAAGTTAGGGTCCTGTGCCTGAGCTAACCTTAGGTACTTCAAAACTACTCCGTAAGTGTCTTAGCCCCTTAGAGCCGATGAAAGTAATATTAGAGTTAAAAGAAACTTGTTCCAATTCCCTTATTCTGGAATACTGAAACAAAAAGCTACAGCAGAGGAAGCCTCATAAACACACAGCACCTGCCATGGTTTACCCCAGCCTTGGAAGAACTGGGAAGGATAAGACCAAGGCAGGCCTGAGGAAAGGTCAGAGGTTAGGCAGGACTGGGGAGTGGGGAGCAGGGGCAGGGCTGTCTGGACGGAGCAGTGGGTTGTAAGAAGAGCAGTGACCCTGGGTCCTGCTGCCCTGAGTCTCTGTCCTGGGCCTCTTCAATTCCAGGAGACCAGGTTAGCAGGGCTGTGAGAGCCAGTGTGTGAAGAAGCCCAGCAGCCCCTTCACACAGTCCTCTAGAATTCCTGCCGGCCATGAAGGGTCTTTAGGATCAGCTGGACGTGGACCCCTCTCAAATGGAAGCATGTCAGCACATCAGCCTTGGGAGGTGCTGAGGCTGAAATGAGGAGACTGAGCACGTGCAGTGATCCCAAATCAAGTGTTCTGTGACTCTTCCACGCCTGGGAGCGTGCTTTCCATGAGGAATAAACAGTGAGGACAAAAGTAAGATGAAGCTACAAGTCCTGAAAGTGTAGAGGGAGAGAGTTCAACTCTCATCCACCACCTGACACAAAGTATAAGAACTTGTTCTCCAGTGTCAAGTGACTATGAGAGTTTTGTTCCCACTAGGACATGGCCATCATACGTGAATGTAAAAAGGAAACCAAAATCCTTGGTGCAAAATACCCTCCAGGTACCGAACAGAAACGAACCTTTCATTTTTGGCAGTGACAAAGCAATGAAAGAGTAGTCTTGTGAGAAAGAAAATTTCTGAATGGCAAAGCATGAAAAGAAGCACAGTACAGTCAAAGGACATGGACACAATAACTCTATTATGTCATTAAAGTTTGGAAAGAACAAATCAGAATTCTACACATATTTCCTTCTTCTTCCTGATTTCATATTCACCTTCCTTAGTTTCTAAAGAACCGGGTGGAACCCAAGTGTTCTAGGAATTGTCTCGCTTTAGATCCTACCTGAGAGTTGTTCCCTATGTGAATCGTCCTCAGCATCACTGCTATGTATGCTCTCCAAGATCCATTCTGTACAAACACAACCATGAGCATAAAGTTATTATACAAGTTGACGCACCCATTTCTCCTACTCGACTTGCTGGCTCACACAGCATCACCCTGGTCTTCCCTCCAGGTTCTCAGACCTCCCCTGTGCTCTGTGCAGACAGAGTCCTTCAATAAGATCTTGATCACAGTTGAAAATTGCAAATGAGGGAGAGATGCTGAGAAAATCACCTTTCGACCCCTCACTTCTATAGACCCATTTATAGCTTTCACCGTCAACCTTACCAACCTGAAATTCCAGATGGTACAGACACACTTGAAACATGGCTAGTGTGACCAAGCACTTGTGTGGTTTTTGCATTTTTTAATAGAATGAGTTAATTATTGTTTGAACTAAATTAATTATAAATAGACACATTTGGTTCGTGGCTACCACACTGGAAAGCTCAGCTGTAAGAAATCCAAAGATGAGAAAGAGGCAACCAGCCACCCCTCCCCTGGTTGTTCTTTACTGCAGAAAATTTGATGGCCTGATCTGATCATTCGTATGTAGGTATATCTTGGGCTCGTGGACCCACGCCACACATTGGGAGAGTCCTTGTGGACACTGAAGTAGTACAGTCAACACTCAGATTCAAAAGGAATTCCCAGCAAGGGGCCCACTTGTAGACAGAGGTGAAGGGCATGGCCCAGTACACCTGTATTAGACATAATCAGAGAGTAGGTGCAGAGGGGAGGGAGGGATTTCACTCTCTCCATGAGTCCATCCTTCTCACCCCTGACTCTAGAAGACATGAGGAAGGCAGTGGAAAAGGCCCCGTAGGAGGTGAAAAATTTGTATACTGAAAACTACAGGACATTGCGGAAACAAATTAAAGAAGAGACAAATAATTGGAATGATATAAGATGTTCACAGACTGGATTATTAAATACTGTTGGCATTTTCTATACTACATAAAGTGATGTACACATATATCGCAACAACCCACAAAATTCCATGTCATTATTATAGAAGTGGACAGAATTCTAAAATACTTATGGAACCCCCCACAAGCAGATAAAACAATCTTGAGAGCAAAGAGCAATGATGGAGATTAACACTTCCTGAACTCAAAACTCATAACAATGCCACAGTAGTCTAAACAGTCTGCTAGTGGCATCAAGACAGTGAGATAGACCAATGAAATATAATAGAGAGACCCCAAATAAATGCACATATATATGGCCAACTGATCTTGGCCAAGGTTCTAAGATTACCAACTGAAGAAAGGATAGTCTGTTCAACAATCAACAGCATGAAAAGGCAACCTATAGGATGAGAGGAAATATGTGTAAACCTTGTATCTGAATAAGGGACCAATATCCAGAATATATAAGAAACTACTACAAGTCAATTTCAGAAAAAGAGCGGGCAAATAACTGAGTTTAAAAATGGGTAAAAAGCTTCATTAGACATTTCTCCATAAAGACATACAAGTGGTCAATCTACATATGAAAATTTGCTCAACATCGCTAAGCATCAGGGAAATGGAAATCAAGCCACAAGGAGATATCACTCACACCTGTTAGGATGTGTATTATAAAAAGACAATTAGGGCTTCCCTGGTGGCACAGTGGTTGAGAGTCTGCCTGCCATTGCAGGGAACAAGTGTTCGTGCACTGGTCTGGGAGGATCCCACATGCCACTGAGCGGTTGGGCCCATGAGCCATGGCCGCTGAGCCTGTGCGTTTGGAGCCTGTGCTCTGCAACGGGAGAGCCCACAACAATGAGAGGCCCGTGTACTGAAAAAAAAAAAAAACGAAAAAAGGAAAAAGAAAGAAAATTAATGGATGCTGGCAAAGATGTGAAGAATACGAACTCCTGTACCCTGTTTTGTACCCTGTTGTAATGTAAGATGGTGTAGGCATTATGGAAAACAGAATGGAGGTCCCCCAAAAATTATTAAGAGAACTATCATAAAATCCACAATCACTCATTTAGGTTTATATATAAAGGAGATAAAACAAGAATGTCCAAGAGATATCTACAATCTGATGTCCATTGCAGCATTATACACAATACACAACATAGGAAAACTGCCTAGTGTCCATGGGAAGATGAATTAATAAAGAAAATGTGCTGTAAACATACAGTGGAATGGCATTCAGTCGTTGAAAAAGAAGGAAATCCTGCCATTTGCAGCAACACGTAAGAACTTGGAGGACATTTGTAAGAGTGACAGAAGCCAGTCACAGAAGGTGAAAAACTGAAAGAAAACTCCGAGAAGCAGAGAGTAGTAGGGTGCTTCCAAGAGCTAGCAAGAGGTTGACATGGGAAGTCTGTGTTCAATGGTTAGCATGTGTTATTTGCAAAATGGAAAAGTTCTAGACACATGCTGTACAACAAGGTGCATGTAGTCAACAGGACTGCCTGGACATTTCAAAACCTGTTAAGATGTTGGATTTCATCGTATGTGTACTTTTACAACAATAAAATACACATATGTAAAATAAATACAAAGTGGAAAAAGGGGAAAAAAGAAGAAAAATAAGGAACGGGAGTCAACAGAGGGATAGAAGAAAGCAGGAAGGGTCTCGAATGTACACAGGTATCAGGAGATAATGGGAGAGAAGCTCCTCTCCCCAGGCTTTAAAGAAGACATCTCTCCAGAGTTCACTCCAGCAAGAGGGGGATGTCCTTTCTCTTCCCCATTCAAGCAGAAGTGCCAATAGCATCCTAAGTGTGGCCCAGGCTGTGCTCAGGTGTACACTTTTCCTTGATCTCTAAACCAAACACCCCTGACTCCCCATGGCTCAGGTGCCCTTCCTGTATCTCCTTCCACTTCACTAAAGCATTTCCCTCTTCAAGTGCAGCCCGAGGCGCCAATCCTGTCCTCACACGTGTTGTCCACTGGGCGGGTCTCTGAGTTCTTAAGAGCCTCCCTGTGAGTAGCAGGCACTGAATTGCACACCAGGGTTCCCCTCAGCACCATCAGCAAACTACCACCTAGGGATTGAGGATTTCTAGAACAACTTTACTCATACACAGTCTCTTGTGTAAACAAGTGACATTTTACAGTCAAGCATTTTCAGTGTTTTCTTTGGTGGGGAAAATATTGACACATATAAGGCAATCATATTCTATTAAAGTATGTATTTCTCAAAGGACTCACTATCGAAAATAAATTTTTAACTATAACTTTCCATGTTTTAATTGACTTTACTCCCAGACTTGTTTGCTTGCAAAAGCCTTCAGAAAATACCAAGAACCTACTTCATCTGGCAGTTTGCACAGAAAAATGAGTGGAGATGCTCTTGTCACACTGCTTGGTTTCTCTGTCCTACCTTGCAAAGCACAACCTCCTATCTGCCCTCCTGGGATGGGAGCCAGTGCCCACCCTGAGCTCAATCCCTGGGGTAGATTTCTTGGTTCTGTCTTCATTGTATGCAGTGTGTCTTGCCCAGCACACAGAAACAGGGCCGGCACAAGTGATGGAAGACAGACTTTCCACAGGAGAAGGACATTTCGTTTCCTTAGCACAGAATCCGATAGTGAATATTAGCCTCAAAGGAGAAAGGTGGAGTGAATTTCCTCCATCTACTCCTGGAGGCTCCTTCTTTCTCGGACTCCTCCAGAACTGGGTGTGGCATGTGGGTACAAGCATGGGCTCCCTGCAAAAGGAAGGAGGCCTGCCTAGCACTAGGTGCTTCAGGTAAGGGGGGAGGACTCATCCCGAGGCTCTAATAGGAAACAGTTAGAATGAGGGAAGTGGCAGAGAGATGTATCATAACCATTCAGAATGCTATGAGACCTACTAAGAGATGAGATTTCTTATTAAATAAAGTTGTAATTGACCCAGTAGTAGGGATGCTGAAACCCAGCTTTGTTCATTAGGAATCCAGCCATGGAGCAACTAAGTCCGTGCACCACAACTACTAAGCCTGTGCCGTAGAGCCTGCAAGTCACAACTACTGAGCCCACGTGCCACAACTATTGAAGCCCATGCACCTAGAGCCCGTGCTCTGGAACAACAGAAGCCACTGAAATGAGAAGCCCGCACACTGCAACGAAGACACAACACAGCCAAAAGAATAATAATAATGATAATCCAGTAAACATTTGCCTGGGTGGTGATAGGATTTGTTTTCCAGGTTAAATGAGGCTCACTTGGTATAAAATCAATGCACACACTGAAAGTATACAGTTTATTTACTTTTATATCCATACCCATTCATGATGCAGTGGTGATGGGAATAATTTTTAGAAAGTTGCCACCAGTAACAGTGATGTTTAGGGGAACATAAATCAAGGCAAACACAACACAAAAAGTTCACTTACACACACAGAATCATCCCACTCATTTCACATACAGACACCCCCAGTCTCATGCACACAAACCTACACCACCTAACCGTAATACAGCTTCTGCCTGGGACTATAGTAATTGGTCACATTACTTGTAAATCACTTTCTATCACCAGGACACCTACTCTCATTCCCAGCACAAATTTGGAATCAGTCTGCCCTCTACACTAAAACCAGCAAGAATGTCCCACTTTCTTATCTTCAAAGTTCTTCCTCCCCAAGTGACTGATTCCGGAATACATACCGTTTACACGTTCTGTGAAGGCCACCTGCAATTACAGAAGAGAAAACACTATGAGGATAAGATCACAGTGATGCTCAAGCCTTTTGTTCATTTGCTGACAGTAGAAAACCTGATAAGAAACAGTGGTCCAGGGAACCCAGCAAGGGTTATCAGAGCAAACCTACTCAGGCTGAAAGCCAAGAACTGTGCTGGGAGGATGGAACTTCCGAGTCTATTTAGGTTGGAAATTACAGAATTCTTTGCCTAGAGGAAAAATCGCTGCAGGAGAGAGAGCTCCATACTCTACAGTCTGTAATGGATGCTGTCAATTGTAATGTCCTGTGGAATCAGGCTCCATGAGTTGGTAATAGACTCTCACTCCACATTCTCCCAACCAAGGGAATTGTATGTATCTGGAAGGAATACCCTCAAATATTCATAACTTAATTCTATTCAAAGAGAAATAAAGCAATATTTCTATCTCAGACCAGAAACAATCCAGCTTACCTTGGGGATCCACGGAGGCTTTTCTCCTGTCCTATCATGGTGCAGGTCATCCGCCACATCCTCAGGGAGAGCTGGAGGGACACAGAGTAACTGTCAGGACACTGGTGCTGCGACTCAGGAATCACTCAGGGGCTTTCTTCTCGATGAGGACATGGGGTGGTGTGTATGGATGTGGGAGGTTAGTAAGTGTGGGCTGAGCTGGTGTTGGGCCATCCTCTTTGGGGGATGAAGGAAGGCAAAGGACAAGAGGAAGGAAATGAAAACAGAGCTTTGGCTTTCTAGCTAAGGGGAGCCTCATCAGAAGGGAAGGGTCGATCTAAAAAATGGTAAACACTAAAATGCATGCTCTGTTTCAATGACACAGACCCATGACCCACCCTGCCTCTTTTGAGCTTCTGCTAAATTGCCACTGTCTCTTGATTTTTCCCAGATCACTCTTTCCCCAGCATCCACAATGCCAGCTACTGCATTTATCATGTCTTCTAATGTATAATATTTTATACTTGATTAACAACAACCTCTATTAAAGGACTGAATTCAATCCTAGACAAAATATGCTATATTTATTCACTAATCACTTGTCTTAAGGAAAATCAAATACACAAGATTTGACAAAACTGAAATCCTACCATTTAGATACAGCCACTCTCAATCGTGTCATATTTTTCTCCCAATCTTTGTTTTCCATACAATGTATGTATGCCCCCTGAGTCAGGGGTTGTCCATACTCTAGGGAGCTGTTCCATAAGTGGGACACTTCGTTATGAAGAGGGAACCCGGACTGAGCACAGCCTGTCTCTAACCGAGCTGTGCAGGAGAAGTGTACAGTCTAACAGTCAGGTTCCACTTTGAGTCCTTGGGTGTGGGCTACAGGAATTGACCAATGCTAAGGCTTATGCTAACATTATCCAATACAATAAAATAGCTCCCTGATTCTTATCTTCTTTTGGCCTTGTTTAAGCAATGACACCAGCACTGACAGATATGACCTGTACTGTATACATGGGGTCTCACACCTCTCTGAATCTGGGAGCTGACCAGGAGAACGCAGGTCCTGAGGTGAATTTCACATTAATGACTGTGCCAAAGTCAACTGATAAGTCCACCCATAGCTGCCCTGGATTCTGTGACCACTAAGGCCACCTGATGGGCAAGGTCTGGAATTTTAGAGATGCTAGGACTTCCAGCCAGGATACGGATGCAGGCACTCCCTTGCTCCATGACTGCGGATCCCTTGGCTGAGTGGTAAGTGCAGCTCAGGGATCCAGAGCATCCATACTGGGACCCACCCCTGGGTTCTCAGTATGGCTTTTCCACTTAGGAGGTCAAGAGCTTAGAACATTTATCTCTGCAGCATCTCCTTCTGAGGAAAAGGAATATTAAACAAATCTGGGCAACAGCTGTGTTGAGGGAAGAACATGCAAACAGCTTCACAAAACAAGTTAGGGTCCTGTGCCTGAGCTAACCTTAGGTACTTCAAAACTACACCGTAAGTGTCTTAGCCCCTTAGAGCAGATGAAAGTAATATTAGAGTTAAAAGTAACTTGTCCCAATTCCCTTATTCTGCAATACTGAAACAAAAAGCTACAGCAGAGGAAGCCTCATAAACACACAACTCCTGCCAGGGTTTACCCAGGCCTTGAAAGAACTGGGAAGGATAAGACCAAGGCAGGCCTGAGGAAAGGTCAGAGGGTAGGCAGGACTGGGGAGTGGGGAGCAGGGGCAGGGCTGTCTGGACGGAGCAGTGGGTTGTAAGAAGAGCAGTGACCCTGGGTCCTGCTGCCCTGAGTCTCTGTCCTGGGCCTCTTCAATTCCAGGAGACCAGGTTAGCAGGGCTGTGAGAGCCAGTGTGTGAAGAAGCCCAGCAGCCCCTTCACACAGTCCTCTAGAATTCCTGCCGGCCATGAAGGGTCTTTAGGATCAGCTGGACGTGGACCCCTCTCAAATGGAAGCATGTCAGCACATCAGCCTTAGGAGGTGCTGAGGCTGAAATGAGGAGACTGAGCACATGCAGTGATCCCAAATCAAGTGTTCTGTGACTCTTCCACCTCTGGGAGCGTGCTTTCCATGAGGAATAAACAGTGAGGACAAAAGTAAGATGAAGCTACAAGTCCTGAAAGTGTAGAGGGAGAGAGTTCAACTCTCATCCACCACCTGACACAAAGTATAAGAACTTGTTCTCCAGTGTCAAGTGACTATGAGAGTTTTGTTCCCACTAGGACATGGCCATCATACGTGAATGTAAAAAGGAAACCAAAATCCTTGGTGCAAAATACCCTCCAGGTACCGAACAGAAACGAACCTTTCATTTTTGGCAGTGACAAAGCAATGAAAGAGTAGTCTTTGAGAAAGAAAATTTCTGAATGGCAAAGCATGAAAGAAGCACAGTACAGTCAAAGGACATGGACACAATAACTCTATTATATCATTAAAGTTTGGAAAGAACAAATCAGAATTCTACACATATTTCCTTCTTCCTGATTTCCTATTCACCTTCCTTAGTTTCTAAAGTACCGCGTGGAACCCAAGTGTTCTAGGAATTGTCTCGCTTTAGATCCTACCTGAGAGTTGTTCCCTATGTGAATCGTCCTCAGCATCACTGCTATGTATGCTCTCCAAGATCCATTCTGTATGAACACAACCATGAGCATAAAGTTATTATACAAGTTGACGCACCCATTTCTCCTACTCGACTTGCTGGCTCACACAGCATCACCCTGGTCTTCCCTCCAGGTTCTCAGACCTCCCCTGTGCTCTGTGCAGACAGAGTCCTTCAATAAGATCTTGATCACAGTTGAAAATTGCAAATGAGGGAGAGATGCTGAGAAAATCACCTTTCAACCACTCACTTCTATAGACCCATTTATAGCTTTCACCGTCAACCTTACCAACCTGAAATTTCAGATGTTACAGACGTACTTGAAACATGGCTAGTGTGACCAAGCACTTGTGTGGTTTTTGCATTTTTTAATAGAATGAGTTAATTATTGTTTGAACTAAATTAATTATAAATAGACACATTTGGTTCGTGGCTACCACACTGGAAAGCTCAGCTCTAAGAAATCCAAAGATGAGAAAGAGGCAAACAGCCACCCCTCCCCTGGTTGTTCTTTACTGCAGAAAATTTGATGGCCTGATCTGATCATTCGTATGTAGGTATATCTTGGGCTCTTGGACCCACGCTAGGCATTGCAAGAGTCCTTGTGGACACTGAAATAGTACAGTCAACACTCAGATTCAAGAGGAATTCCCAGCAAGGGGCCCACTTGTAGACAGAGGTGAAGGGCATGGCCCAGTACACCTGTATTAGACATAATCAGAGTGTAGGTGCAGAGGGGAGGGAGGGATTTCACTCTCTCCATGAGTCCATCCTTCTCACCCCTGACTCTAGAAGACCTGAGGAAGGCAGTGGAAAAGGCCCCGTAGGAGGTGAAAAATTTGTATACTGAAAACTACAGGACATTGCGGAAAGAAATTAAAGAAGAGACAAATAATTGGAATGATATAAGATGTTCATAGACTGGATTATTAAATACTGTTGGCATTTTCTATACTACATAAAGTGATGTACACATATATCGCAACAACCCACAAAATTCCATGTCATTATTATAGAAGTGGACAGAATCCTAAAATACATATGGAACCCCCCACAAGTAGATAAAACAATCCTGAGAGCAAAGAGCAATGATGGAGATTAACACTTCCTGAACTCAAAACACATAACAATGCCACAGTAGTCAACACAGTCTGCTAGTGGCATCAAGACAGTGAGATAGATCAATGAAATATAATAGAGAGACCCCAAATAAACGCACATATATATGGCCAACTGATCTTGGCCAAGGTTCTAAGATTACCAAGTGAAGAAAGGATAGTCTGTTCAACAATCAACAGCATGAAAAGGCAACCTATCGGATGAGAGGAAATATGTGTAAACCTTGTATCTGAATAAGGGACCAATATCCAGAATATATAAGAAACTACTACAAGTCAATTTCAGAAAAAGAGCGGGCAAATAACTGAGTTTAAAAATGGGTAAAAAGCTTCATTAGACATTTATCCATAAAGACATACAAGTAGTCAATCTACATATGAAAATTTGCTCAACATCGCTAAGCATCAGGGAAATGGAAATCAAGCCACAAGGAGATATCACTCACACCTGTTAGGATGTGCATTATAAAAAGACAATTAGGGCTTCCCTGTTGGCACAGTGGTTGAGAGTCTGCCTGCCGATGTAGGGTACAACTGTTCATGCACTGGTCTGGGAGGATCCCACATGCCGCTGAGCGATTGGGCCCATGAGCCATGGCCGCTGAGCCTGTGCGTTTGGAGCCTGTGCTCCACAACAGGAGAGCCCACAACAATGAGAGGCCCGTGTACTGCAAAAAAAAAAAAAAAAAAAAAAAAAAAAAAAAAAAAGAAAAGAAAAAAGAAAGAAAATTAATGGATGCTGGCAAAGATGTGAAGAATAGGAACTCCTGTACCCTGTTTTGTACCCTGTTGTAATGTAAAATGGTGTAGCCATTATGGAAAACAGAATGGAGGTCCCCCAAAAATTATTAAGAGAACTATCATAAAATCCACAATCACTCATTTAGGTTTATATATAAAGGGGATAAAACAAGAATGTCCAAGAGATATCTACAATCTCATGTCCATTGCAGCATTGTACACAATACACAACATAGGAAAACTGCCTAGTGTCCATGGGAAGATGAATTAATAAAGAAAATGTGGTGTAAACATACAGTGGAATGTCATTCAGTCGTTGAAAAAGAAGGAAATCCTGCCATTTGCAGCAACACGAAAGAACTTGGAGGACATTTGTAAGAGTGACATAAGCCAGTCACAGAAGGTCAAAAACTGAAAGAAAACTCCGAGAAGCAGAGAATAGTAGGGTGGTTCCAAGAGCTGGCAAGAGGTTGACATGGGAAGTCTGTGTTCAATGGTTAGCATGTGTTATTTGCAAAATGTAAAAGTTCTAGACACATGCTGTACAACAAGGTGCATGTAGTCAACAGGACTGACTGGACATTTCAAAACTTGTTAAGACGTTGGATTTCATCGTATGTGTACTTTTACAACAATAAAATACACATATGTAAAATAAATACAAAGTGGAAAAAGGGGAAAAAAGAAGAAAAATAAGGAACGGGAGCCAACAGAGGGAAAGAAGAAAGGAGGAAGGGTCTCTAATGTACACAGGTATCAGGAGATAATGGGAGAGAAGCTCCTCTCCCCAGGCTTTAAAGAAGACATCTCTCCACAGTTCACTCCAGCAAGAGGGGCATGTCCCTTCTCTTCCCCATTCAACCAGAAGCACCAATAGCATCCTAAGTGGGGCCCAGGCTGTGCTCAGGTGTACACTTTTCCTTGATCTCTAAACCAAACACCCCTGACTCCCCATGGCTCAGGTGCCCTTCCTGTATCTCCTTCCACTTCTCTAAAGCATTTCCCTCTTCAAGTGCAGCCCGAGGCGCCAATCCTGTCCTCACTCGTGGGGTCCACTGGGCGGGTCTCTGTGTTCTTAAGAGCCTCCCTGTGAGTAGCAGGCACTGAATCGCACACCAGGGTTCCCCTCAGCACCATCAGCAAACTACCACCTAGGGATTGAGGATTTCTAGAACAACTTTACTCATACACAGTCTCTTGGGTAAACAAGTGACATATTACAATCAAGCATTTTCAGTGTTTTCTTTGGTGGGGAAAATATTGACACATATAAGGCAATCATATTCTATTAAAGTATGTATTTCTCAAAGGACTCACTATCGAAAAAAAAATTTTAAGTATAACTTTCCATGTTTTAATTGACTTTACTCCCAGACTTGTTTGCTTGCAAAAGCCTTCAGAAAATACCAAGAACCTACTTCATCTGGCAGTTTGCACCGCAACATGAGTGGAGATGCTCTTGTCACACTCCTTGGTTTCTCTATCCTACCTTGCAAAGCACAACCTCCTGTCTGCCCTCCTGTGATGGGAGCCAGTGCCCACCCAGAACTCAATCCCTGGGGTAGATTTCTTGGTTCTGTCTTCATTGTATGCAGTGTGTCTTGCCCAGCACACAGAAACAGGGCCGGCACAAGTGATGGAAGACAGACTTTCCACAGGAGAAGGACATTTCGTTTCCTTAGCACAGAATCCGATAGTGAATATTAGCCTCAAAGGAGAATGGTGGAGTGAATTTCCTCCATCTACTCCTGGAGGCTCCTTCTTTCTCGGACTCCTCCAGAACTGGGTGTGGCATGGGCTCCCTGCAAAAGGAAGGAGGCCTGCCTAGCACTAGGTGCTTCAGGTAAGAGGGGAGGACTCATCCCGAGGCTCTAATAGGAAACAGTTAGAATGAGGGAAGTGGCAGAGAGATGTATCATAACCATTCAGAATGCTATGAGACCTACTAAGAGATGAGATTTCTTATTAAATGAAGTTGTAATTGACCCAGTAGTAGGGATGCTGAAACCCAGTTTGGTTCATTAAGATACCAGCCATTGGGCAACTAAGTCCATGCACCACAACTACTAAGCCTGTGCCGTAGAGCCTGCAAGTCACAACTACTGAGCCCACGTGCCACAACTATTGAAGCCCATGCACCTAGAGCCCGTGCTCTGGAACAACAGAAGCCACTGAAATGAGAAGCCCGCACACTGCAACGAAGACACAACACAGCCAAAAAAATAATAATAATGATAATCCAGTAAACATTTGCCTGGGTGGTGATAGGATTTGTTTTCCAGGTTAAATGAGGCTCACTTGGTATAAAATCAATGCACACACTGAAAGTATACAGTTTATTTACTTTTATATCCATACCCATTCATGATGCAGTGGTGATGGGAATAATTTTTAGAAAGTTGCCACCAGTAACAGTGATGTTTAGGGGAACATAAATCAAGGGAAACACAACACAAAAAGTTCACTTACACACACAGAACCATCCCACTCATTTCACATACAGACACACCCAGTCTCATGCACACAAACCTACACCACCTAACCGTAATACAGCTTCTTCCTGGGACTATAGTAATTGGTCACATTACTTGTAGATCACTTTCTATCACCAGGACACCTACTCTCATTCCCAGCACAAATTTGGAATCAGTCTGCCCTCTACACTAAAACCAGCAAGAATGTCCCACTTTCTTATCTTCAAAGTTCTTCCTCCCCAAGTGACTGATTCCACAATACATACCGTTTTCACGTTCTGGGAAGGCCACCTGCAATTACAGAAGAGAAAACACTATGAGGATAAGATCACAGTGATGCTCAGGTGTTTTGTTCATTTGCTGACAGTAGAAAACCTCATAAGAAACAGTGGTCCAGGGAACCCAGCAAGGGTTATCCGAGCAAAACCTACTCAGGCTGAAAGGCAAGAACTTTGCTGGGAGGATGGAACTTCCAAGTCCATTTAGGTTGGAAATTACAGAATTCTTTGTCTAGAGGAAAAATCGCTGCAGGAGAGAGAGCTCCGTACTCTACAGGCTATAATGGATGCTGTCAATTGTAATGTCCTGTGGAATCAGGCTCCATGAGCTGGTAATAGACTCTCACTCCACATTCTCCCAACCAAGGGAATTGTATGTATCTGGAAGGAATACGCTCAAATATTCATAACTTAATTCTATTGAAAGAGAAATAAAGCAATATTTCTATCTCAGACCAGAAACAATCCAGCTTACCTTGGGGATCCACGGAGGCTTTTCTCCTGTCCTATCATGGTGCAGGTCATCCGCCACATCCTCAGGGAGAGCTGGAGGGACACAGAGTAACTGTCAGGACACTGGTGCTGCGGCTCAGGAATTACTCAGGGGCTTTCTTCTCGATGAGGACATGGGGTGGTGTGTATGGATGTGGGAGGTTAGTAAGTGTGGGCTGAGCTGGTGTTGGGCCATCCTCTTTGGGGGATGAAGGAAGGCAAAGGACAAGAGGAAGGAAATGAAAACAGAGCTTTGGCTTTCTAGCTAAGGGGAGCCTAATCAGAAGGGAAGGGTCGATCTAAAAAATGGTAAACACTAAAATGCATGCTCTGTTTCAATGACACAGACCCATGACCCATCCTGCCTCTTTTGAGCTTCTGCTAAATTGCCACTGTCGCTTGATTTTTCCCAGATCACTCTTTCCCCAGCATCCACAATGCCAGCTACGGCATTTATCATGTCTTCTGTTGTATGATATTTTATACTTGATTAACAGCAACCTCCATTAAAGGACTGAATTCAATCCTAGACAAAATATGCTATATTTATTCACTAATCACTTGTCTTAAAGAAAATCAAATACACAAGATTTGACAAAATTGAAATCCTACCATTTAGATACAGCCACTATCAATCGTATCATATTTTTCTCCCAGTCTTTGTTTTCTATACATTGTACGTATGCCCACTGAGTCAGGGGTTGTCCATACTCTAGGGAGCTGTTCCATAAGTGGGACACTTCGTTATGAAGAGGGAGCCCGGACTGAGCACAGCCTGTCTCTAACCCAGCTGCGCAGGAGAAGTGTACAGGCTAACAGTCAGGTTCCACTTTGAGTCCTTGGGTGTGGGCTACAGGAATTGACCAATGCTAAGGCTTATGGTAATGTTATCCAATACAATAAAATAGCTCCCTGATTCTCATCTGCTTTTGGCGTTGTTTAAGCAGTGACACCAGCACTGACAGATATGACCTCTACTGTATACATGGGGTCTCACACCTCTCAGAATCTGGGAGCTGACCAGGAGAATGCAGGTCCTGAGGTGAATTTCACCTTAATGACTGTGCCAAAGTCAACTGATAAGTCCACCCATAGCTGCCCTGGATTCTGTGACCACTAAGGCCACCTGATGGGCAAGGTCTGGACCTTTGGAGATTCTAGGACTTCCAGCCAAGGATACGGATGCAGGGACTCCCTTGCTCCATGACTGAGGACCCCTTGGCTGAGTGGTAAGTGCAGGTCAGTGATCAAGTGCATCCACATTGGGACCCACCCCTGGGTCCTCAGTATGGCTTTTCCACTTAGGAGGTCAAGAGCTTAGAACATTTATCTCTGCACCATCTCCTTCTGAGGAAAAGGAATATTAACCAAATCTGGGCAACAGCTGTGTTGAGGGAAGAACATGGCAAACAACTTCACAAACAAATAAGGGTCCTGTGCCTGAGGTAACCTTAGGTACTTCAAATCAACTCCGTAAGTCTCTTAGCCCCTTAGAGCGGATGAAAGCAATATTAGAGTTAAAAGTAACTTGTCCCAATTCCCTTAGTCTGGAACACGGAAACAAAATTCTACAGAAGAGGAAGTCTCATAAACACACAGCACCTGCCAGGGTTTACCCCAGCCTTGGAAGTACTGGGAAGGATAAGACCAAGGCAGGCCTGAGGAAAGGTCAGAGGGTAGGCAGGACTGGGGAGTGGGGAGCAGGGGCAGGGCTGTCTGGACGGAGCAGTGGGTTGTAAGAAGAGCACTGAACCTGGGTCCTGCTGCCCTGAGTCTCTGTCCTGGGGCTAGTCAACCCCAGGAGACCAGGTCAGCAGGGCTGTGAAAGCAAGTGTGTAAAGAAGCCCAGCAGCCCCTTCACACAGCCCTCTAGAATTTCTGCCGCCCATGGAGGGTCTCTAGGGTAGCTGGACGTGGACCCCTCTGAAATGGAAGCATGTCAGCACCTCAGCCTTGGGGAAGTGTAGAGGCTGGGATGAGCTCAAGGAGACTGACCACATGCAGTGATCCCAGAGCACGTGTTCTGTGACTCATCCATCTCTGGGACTGTCCTTTACAAGAGGAACTAACAGTGAGCACAAAATATGAGGTGAAGCCACAAGTCCTGAAAGTGCAGAGGGAGACAGTTCACTTCTCATCCACCACCTCACCCTTTCTAGAAGAACTTGGTCTCAAGTTTCAATGGCCCATGAGAGTTTTGACCCACAGGTTCTGTCCATCATAGGTCAATATGCAAAAGAAAAAAACTCTACTGTGCACCATACCCTAGATGTGCTAACCAGAGCACAAACTTCCATATTAGGCAGTGACAAGCACAAGAAAGAGCAGCTCATGTGCAAAAGATCAGTTTAGATGAGCAAATCAAGAAAAGGTGATTATAGAGCACAGTCACGTCTAAGGACACAATTTCTCTCTATTGTATCATTAAAATGTGAAAAAAACAAGTCAGAACTCTACACATATTTCATTCTTCTTTCTGATTTCATATCCACCTTCCTCAGTCTGCAAAGCAGGAGATATAACCCTAAAGTTCCAGGAACCTTCTGCCATTAGATCCTACCTAAGTGTTGTTCCTACCTGTATCCTTTTCTTTATCACGGCCACAAATGCTATTCAAAGTCAATTCTGTAGAAACACGAACATGAATTTACAAGTCTTATGGATATATTTAAAATGTGACTAATGTGACTGAGTAATGGGATATTTTATTTTCTTTTATTTCAATACACTTAGTGAATCATTGATTGAATTAAATAAATTATAACAGGCACATCTAGCTAGTGGCTACCACAGTGTAATAAACAACCCTCTCTCTCTCTCTCTCCATATATATGTGTATATATATATATAAAGTATATGGAGGATGTTACCACCGCTCCCCTGGTTATTCCCCTCTGTATGGTCTACCCATTCAAGATGGCTGTTTGCTGATGGTTTACCAAAGGAAAACCTCTGCCCCGTGAAGTACGTAGCCCAAGGGGTAAGAGGGATGCGTCCCTCTGCTGGTTTCCCTGGTAACCGATGAGCCCATCTGCTGTCAATTCCCCCTTTAACTGGTAGCCTGCCTATTCCGCCCAGAGAGAAGCATGCTGCTACTGCTGCTGCTGCCTTCTGCCTGCCATCGGCTATCTACAGTGGGGTGTCTCTCCAGGACCACTTTGCTTCTGACGTGAAAGATCTCCCATCTATTAAACCATGAATGTCTCTGTCCCTGACTTCGGGCTCTTTCCTTAGCCCTGAGGCTGAGCAAGTACAGGGCTTGCAGGCGTGAGAGGTGCGGCCCAACACCTTCTGCAGGGCAGTTTGCTGGCCAGATTTGATGATTCATTTGTAGGTGTTTCCTAGGCTCATGCACACTTGCCAGGCACTCATGAGACCTTGGGGACACTGAAACAGTAATGTCAACACCCAGATCCTAGAGGAATTCCCGACAGGTGTTCCACTTGAGGGGAGAGGTAATGAGCATGGCCCAGTGCACCTGTGCTAGACATAATCGGCGAGCAGGTGCAGAAGGGAGGGAGGGACATTCACTCACTTTATGAGGCCATCCTTCTCACCACTGCCTCTGAAAAATCCAGGGAAGGAAGGGACAAAATGCCCTTAGAAGGTAAATGGCCTGTACACTGAAAACTACAAACCACTGCTGAAAGAATTAAACAAGGAACAAATCATTGAAACGACATATCATATTCATAGACTGGAGACTTATTATTGTTGACATTTCTACACTACCCAAAGGTAAATATAAATTCATTGTAATACCTATCAAAATCCCAATGTCATTTTCAAAGAAATAGAAAAAAAAAGGATCCTAAAATACATATGGAACCACTAAGGACTCCAAACAGACAACACAATCCTGAGAACAAAGAACATAGATGGAGGCTTCTCACTTCCTGACTTCAAAACACATTACAAAGCCACAGGAATCAAAACTGTACGGTACTGACATAGAAACAGATACATAGGCCTAAAGATGAGAATAAATAACCCCCAAGAAAACTCATAGATACATTGCCAAATGAAATTCACCAAGCTTCTAAGACAACAAATAGGGAAAGTATAGTTTTCTCAACAGTCAATAGGATGAAAATATAACTTACAGAAAGATTACAAACATATATCAGAAAAGGAGCTAATATACAAAACATCAAAGAAAAACACTACAACTCAAATGTAAACTAAGTTAAAAAATTAAAAAGGGCAAATAACTGGGTTCAGAAATGTGCAAAGTCTTAAATAAGACATTTCCTAAAAAAGACATACAAATGGATAACAAATATAGGAAAAGGTTCTCAACCTCACTAATCATCAGGGCAATGCAAATCAACACCTCATACCTGTTAGGCTGTGTATTATAAAGAAAATAATTAACAGTTTAAGGCCAAGATGTGGGGAATTGGAAACTTTGTACACTGCTGGTGGGAAGGTAAAATGGTGCCGCTATTATGAAAAAGAGTATGGGGGTTCCTTATAAAATTATAAACAGAAATATCATATGATTCAGCAATCACAGTTCTGGGTATATAGCCAAAGGAAATTAAATCAGTATCACAATGAGATGAACTTAGGTTCATTGCAGCATTCTCCAAAATAGCCTAGATATGCAACCAACTTCACAAAAGAAGTAAGTGTCCTGTGCCTGAGCTAACCTTAGGTACTTCAAAACAACTCCGTAAGTCTCTTAGCCCCTTAGAGAGGATGAGAGCAATATTAGAGTTAAAACTAACTTGTACCAATTCCCTTAGTCTGGAATACTGAAACAAAAGTTCTACAGCAGGGGAAGCCTCATAAACTCACAGCACCTGCCAGGGTTTACCCCAGCCTTGGAAGAACTGGGAAGGATAAGACCAAGGCAGGCCTGAGGAAAGGTCAGAGGGTAGGCAGGACTGGAGTGTGGGGAGCAGGAACAGGGCTGTCCGGATAGAGCCGTGCGTTGTAATAAGTGCAGTGACCCTGGGTCCTGCTGCCCTGAGTCTCTGTCCTGTGCCTGGTGAATTCCAGGAGACCAGGTTAGCAGGGCTATGAGAGCCAGTGTGTGAAGCGAGCCCAGCAGCCCCTTCACACAGTCCTCTAGAATTCCTGCTGGCCATGAAGCGTCTGTAGGGGCAGCTGGACGTGGAGCCCTCTCAAATGGAAGCATGTCAGCACATCAGCCTTGGGAGGTGCTGAGGCTGAAATGAGGAGGCTGAGCACATGCAGTGATCCCAAAGCATGTGTTCTGTGACTCATCCACCTCTGGGAGTGCAGTTTCCTTGAGGAATAAACAGTGAGGACAAAAGTAAGGTGAAGCTACAAGTCCTGAAAGTGTAGAGGGAGATAGTTCAAGTCTCATCCACCACCTGACACTCACTATAAGAACTTGTTCTCCAATGTCAAGTGACTATGAGAGCTTTGTTCCCACTAGGATATGGTCATCATACGTGAATGTAAAAAGGAAACCAAAATCCCTGGTGCAAAATACCCTCCAGGTACCAAGTAGAAATGAACTATTCATCTTTGGCAGTGAAAAAGCAATGAAACAGTAGTCTTGTGAGAAAGAAAATTTCTGAATGGCAAAGCAAGAAAAGATGACTATAAGCACAGTACAGTCAAAGGACATGGACACAATAACTCTATTGTATCATTAAAATTTGGAAAGAACAAATCAGAATTCTACACATATTTCCTTCTTCGTCCTGATTTCATATTCACCTTCCTTAGTTTCTAAAGAACCGGGTGGAACCCAAGTGTTCTAGGAATTGTCTCCCTTTAGATCCTACCTGAGAGTTGTTCGCTACGTGAATCGTCATCAGCATCACTGTTATGTATGCTCTCCACCATGCATTCTGTACAAACACAACCATGAGCATAAGGTTATTATACAAGTTGACCCACCGATTTCTCCTACTCGACTTGCTGGCTCACACAACATCACCCAGGTCTTCCCTCCAGGTTCTCAGACCTCCCCTGTGCTCTGTGCAGACAGAGTCCTTCAATAAGATATTGATCACAGTTGAAAATTTCAAATGAGGGAGAGATGCTGAGAAAATCACCTTTCGACCCCTCACTTCTGTAGACCCATTTATAGCTTTCACCGTCAACCTTACCAACCTGAAATTCCAGATGTTACAGACACACTTGAAACATGGCTAGTGTGACCGAGCAATTGTGTGTTTTTTGCATTTTTTAATAGAATGAGTTAATTGTTTGAACTAAATTAATTATAAATAGACACATTTGGTTAGTGGCTACCACACTGGAAAGCTCGGCTCTAAGAAATCCAAAGATGAGAAAGAGGCAATCAGCCAACCCTCCCCTGGTTGTTCTTTACTGCAGAAAATTTGATGGCCTGATCTGATCATTCGTATGTAGGTATACCTTTGGCTCTTGAACCCATGCCAGACATTGGGAGAGTCCTTGTGGACACTGAAATAGTATAGTCAACACTCAGATGCAAGAGAAATTCCCAGCAAGGGGCCCACTTGTAGACAGAGGTGAAGGGCATGGCCCAGTACACCTGTATTAGACATAATCAGAGAGTAGGTGCAGAGGGGAGGGAGGGATTTCACTCTCTTCATGAGTCCAACCTTCACATCCCTGACTCTAGAAGACCTGAGGAAGGCCGTGGAAAAGGCCCCATCGGAGGTGAAAAATTTGTATACTGAAAAGTACAGGACATTGTGGAAAGAATTTAAAGAAGAGACAAGTAATTGGAATGACATACCATATTCATAGACTGGATTATTAAATACTGTTGGCATTTCTATACTACATAAAGGGATGTACACATATATCGCAACAACCCGTATAATTCCATGACATTATTATAGAAGTGGACAGAATCCTAAAATACATATGGAACCGCCACAAGTAGATAAAGCAATCTTGAGAGCAAAGAGCAATGATGGAGATTAACACTTCCTGAACTCAAAACTCATAACAATGCCACAGTAGTCAAAACAGTCTGCTACTGGCATCAAGACAGTGAGATAGACCAATGAAATATAATAGAGAGACCTCAAATAAACGCACATATATATGGCCAACTGATCTTTGCCAAGGTTCTAAGATTACCAAGTGAAGAAAGGATGGTCTGTTCAACAATCAACAGAATGAAAAGGCAACCTATAGGATGAGAGGAAATATGTGTAAACCTTGAATCTGACTAAGGGTCCAATATCCGGAATATATAAGAAACTACAAGAAGTCAATTATAGAAAAACAGCGGGCAAATAACTGAGTTTCAAAATGGGTAAAAAGCTTCACTAGACATTTCTCCATAAAGACATACAAGTGGTCAATCTACATATGAAAATTTGCTCAACATTGCTAAGCATCAGGGTAATGGAAGTCAAGCCACAAGGAGATATCACTCACAACTGTTAGGATGTGCTGTATAAAAAGACTATTAGGGCTTCCGTGGTGGCACAGTGGTTGAGACTCTGCCTGCCGAGGCAGGGGATACGTGTTTGTGCCCCAGTCTGGGAGGATCCCACAGGCCGCTGAGCGGCTGGGCCCATGAGCCATGGCCGCTGAGCTTGTGCATTTGGATCCTGTGATCCACAACGGTAGAGCCCACAACCATGAGAGGCCTATGTACTGCAAAAAAAAAAAAAGAAATAAAATTCATGGATGTTCGCAAAGATGTGAAGAAGTGAAACTTCTGTACCCTGTTTTGTACACTTTAGTAATGTAAAATGGTATAGCCACTATGGAAAACACAATGTTGGTCCCCCCAAAATTATTAAGAGAACTATTATAAAATCCAGGAATCACTCATTTAGGTTTATATACAAAGGAGATGAAACAAGAATGTCCAAGAGATATCTACAATTTCATGCCTATGGCAGCAATATACAGAATACAAAACATAGGAAAACTGCCTAGTGTCCATGGGAAGATGAATTAATAAAGAAAATGTGGTGTATACATACAGTGGAATGTCATTCAGTCTTTGAAAAAGAAGGAAATCCTGCCTTTTGCAGCAACACGAAAGAACTTGGAGGACATTTGTAAGAGTGACATAAGCCAGTCACAGAAGGTCAAAAACTGAAAGAAAACTCCGAGAAGCAGAGAGTAGAAGGGTGGTTTCAAGAGCTGGCAAGAGGTTGATATGGGAAGTCTGTGTTCAATGGTTAGCTTGTGTTATTTGCAAAATGGAAAAGTTCTAGACACATGTTGTACAACAAGGTGCATGTAGTCAACAGGACTGCCTGGACATTTCAAAACTTGTTAAGACGTTGGATTTCACTGTATGTGTACTTTTACAACAATAAAATATACATATGTAAAATAAATACAAAGTGGAAAAAGGGGAAAAAAGAAGAAAAATAAGGAAAGGGAGTCAACAGAGGGAAAGAAGAAAGCAGGAAGGGTCTCGAATGTACACAGGTATCAGGAGATAATGGGAGAGAAGCTCCTCTCCCCAGGCTTTAAAGAAGACATCTCTCCAGAGTTCACTCCAGCAAGAGGGGGATGTCCTTTCTCTTCCCCATTCAACCAGAAGCGCCAATAGCATCCTAAGTGTGGCCCAGGCTGTGCTCAGGTGTACACTTTTCCTTGATCTCTAAACCAAACACCCCTGACTCCCCATGGCTCAGGTGCCCTTCCTGTATCTCCTTCCACTTCTCTAAAGCATTTCCCTCTTCAAGTCCAGCCCGAGGCTCTAATCCTGTCCTCACATGTGGGGTCCACTGGGCGCGTCTCTAAGTTCTTAAGAGCCTCCCTGTGAGTAGCAGGCACTGAATCACACACCAGGGTTTCACTCAGCACCATCAGGAATCTATGACCTAGGGATTGAGGATTTCTAGAACAACTTTACTCATACACAGTCTCTTGGGTAAACAAGTGACATTTTACAATCAAGCATTTTCTGTTTTTTCTTTGGTGCGGAAGATATTGACACATATAAGGCAATCATATTCTATTAAAGTATGTATTTCTCAAAGGACTCCTATCGAAAAAAAAATTTTAAGTATAACTTTCCTTGTTTTAATTGACTTTACTCCCAGACTTGTTTGCTTGCAAAAGCCTTCAGAAAATACCAAGAACCTACTTCACCTAGCAGTTTGCACAGCAACATGAGTGGAGATGCTCTTGTCACACTGCTTGGTCTCTCGGTCCCAGCTTGTATAGCACAACCTCCTGTCCGCTCTGCTGGGAAGGGAGCCAGTGCCCACCCTGAGCTCAATCCCTGGGGTAGATCTCTTGGTTCTGTCTTCCCTGTATGCAGTGTTTCTTGCACAGCACACAGAAACAGGGCCAGCACAACTGATGGAAAACAAACTTTCCACAGGAGAAGGACATTTCGTTTCCTTAGCACAGAATCCGATAGTGAATATTAGCCTCAAAGGAGAAAGGTGGAGTGAATTTCCTCCTTCTACTCCTGGAGGCTCCTTCTTTCTCGGAATCCTCCAGAACTGGGTGTGGCATATGGGTACAAGCATGGGCTCCCTGAAAAATGAAGGAGGCCTGCCTAGCACTAGTTGCTTCACGTAAGAGGGGAGGACTCATCCCGAGGCTCTAATAGGAAATAGTTAGAATGAGTGAAGTGGCAGAGAGATGTATCATAACCATTCAGAATGCTATGAGACGTACTAAGAGATGAGATTTCTTATTAAATGAAGTTGTAATTGGCCCAGTAGTAGGCATACTGAAACCCAGTTTTGTTCACTAAGAATCCACCCATGGAGCAACTAAGCCCGTGCACAACAACTACTAAGCCTGTGCTCTAGACCCCGCAGGTCAAGGCCAAGATGTCGGAAATTGGAAACATTGTACACTGCTGGTGGGAATGTAAAATGGATCAGCTATTATGAAAAAGAGTATGGGGGTTCCTTATAAAATTATAAACAGAAATATCATATGATTCAGCAATCACAGTTCTGGGTATATATCCAAAGGAAATTAAATCAATATCACAATGAGATGAACTTAGGTTCATTGCAGCATTCTCCAAAATGGCCTAGATATGCAACCAACTTCACGAAACCAGTAAGTGTCCTGTGCCTGAGCTAACCTTAGGTACTTCAAAACAAGTCCGTAAGTCTCTTAGGCCCTTAGAGAGGATGAAAGCAATATTAGAGTTAAAAGTAACTTGTTCCAATTCCCTTAGTCTGGAATACTGAAACAAAATTCTACATCAGAGGAAGCCTTATAAAAACACAGCACCTGACAGGGTTTACCCCAGCCTTGGAAGAACTGGGAAGGATAAGACCAAGGCAGGCCTGAGGGAAAGTCAGAGGGTAGGCAGGACTGGAGTGTGGGGAGCAGGGGCAGGGCTGGCCGGATGGAGCAGTGGGTTGTAAGAAGAGCAGTGACCCTGGGTCCTGCTGCCCTGAGTCTCTGTCCTGGGCCTCTTCAATTCCAGGAGACCAGGTTAGCAGGGCTGTGAGAGCCAGTGTGTGAAGAAGCCCAGCAGCCCCTTCACACAGTCCTCTAAGAATTCCTGCCAGGCATGAAGGGTCTTTAGGGGCAGCTGGACGTGGAGCCCTCTCAAACGGAAGCATGTCAGCACAGCAGCCTTGGGAGGTGCTGAGGCTGAAATGAGGAGACTGAGCACATGCAGTGATCCCAAAGCATGTGTTCTGTGACTCATCCACCTCAGGGAGCGCATTTTCCATGAGGAATAAACAGTGAGGACAAAAGTAAGATGAAGCTACAAGTCCTGAAAGTGTAGAGGGAGAGAGTTCAACTCTCATCCACCACCTGACACTAACTATAAGGACTTGTTCTCCAGTGTCAACTGACTATGAGACTTTTGTTCCCACTAGGATATGGCCATCATACGTGAATGTAAAAAGGAAACCAAAATCCCTGGTGCAAAATACCCTCCAGGTACCAAACAGAAACGAACCATTCATCTTTGGCAGTGAAAAAGCAATGAAAGAGTAGTCTTGTGAGAAAGAAAATTTCTGAATGGCAAAGCAAGAAAAGATGACTATAAGCACAGTACAGTCAAAGGACATGGACACAATAACTCAACTATATCATTAATTTGGAAAGAACAAATCAGAATTCTACACATATTTCCTTCTTCTTCCTGATTTCATATTCACCTCCCTTAGTTTCTAAAGAACCGGGTGGAACCCAAGTGTTCTAGGAATTGTCTCCCTTTAGATCCTACCTGAGAGTTGTTCCCTACGTGAATCGTCATCAGCATCACTGCTATGTATGCTCTCCACGATCCATTCTGTACAAACACAACCATGAGCATAAAGTTATTATACAAGTTGACGCACCCATTTCTCCTACTCGACTTGCTGGCTCACACAGCATCACCCTGGTCTTCCCTCCAGGTTCTCAGACCTCCCCTGTGCTCTGTGCAGACAGAGTCCTTCAATAAGATCTTGATCACAGTTGAAAATTGCAAATGAGGGAGAGATGCTGAGAAAATCACCTTTCGACCCCTCACTTCTATAGACCCATTTATAGCTTTCACCGTCAACCTTACCAACCTGAAATTCCAGATGTTACAGACACACTTGAAACATGGATAGTATGACCAAGCAATTGTGTGTTTTGTGCATTTTTTAATAGAATGAGTTAATTATTGTTTGAACTAAATTAATTATAAATAGACACATTTGGTTCGTGACTACGAGACTGGAAAGCTCAGCTGTAAGAAATCCAAAGATGAGAAAGAGGCAACCAGCCACCCTTCCCCTAGTTGTTCTTTACTGCAGAAAATTTCATGGCCTGATCTGATCATTCATATGTAGGTATATCTTGGGCTCTTGGACCCACGCCACGCATTGGGAGAGTCCTTGTGGACACTGAAATAGTACAGTCAACACTCAGATCCAAGAGGTATTCCCAGCAAGGGGCAGACTTGTAGACAGCGGTGAAGGGCATGGCCAAGTACACCTGTATTAGACATAATCAGAGAGTAGGTGCAGAGGGGAGGGAGGGATTTCACTCTCTCCGTGACTCCATCCGTCACCCCCCTGAATCTAGAAGACCTGAGGAAGGCAGTGGAAAAGGCCCCGTAGGAGGTGAAAAATTTGTATACTGAAAACTACTGGACATTGCGAAAAGAAATTAAAGAAGAGACAAGTAAAGGGAATGACATACGATGTTCATAGACTGGATTATTAAATACTGTTGGCATTTCTATACTACATAAAGTGATGTACACATATATCGCAACAACCCACAAAATTCCATGTCATTATTATAGAAGTGGACAGAATCCTAAAATACATATGGAACCCCCACAAGTAGACAAAACAATCTTGAGAGCAAAGAGCAATGAAGGAGATTAACACTTCCTGAACTCAAAACACATAACAATGCCACAGTAGTCAACACAGTCTGCTAGTGGCATCAAGACAGTGAGATAGACCAATGAAATATAATAGAGAGACCTCAAGTAAACGCACATATATATGGCCAACTGATCTTGGCCAAGGTTCTAAGACTACCAAGTGAAGAAAGGATAGTCTGTTCAACAATCAACAGCATGAAAAGGCAACCTATAGGATGAGAGGAAATATGTGTAAACCTTGTATCTGAATAAGGGACCAATATCCAGAATATATAAGAAACTACCAGAAGTGAATTTCAGAAAAACAGCAGGCAAATAACTGAGTTTAAAAATGGGTAAAAAGCTTCACTAGACATTCCTCCATAAAGACATACAAGTGGTCAATCTACATATGAATATTTGCACAACATCGCTAAGCATCAGGGAAATGGAAATCAAGCCACAAGGAGATATCACTCACACCTGTTAGGATGTGTATTATAAAAAGACAATTAGGGCTTCCCTGGTGGCACAGTGGTTGAGAGTCCGCCTGCTGATGCAGGGGACATGTGTTCGTGCCCCAGTCTGGGAGGATCCCACATGACACTGAGCGGCTGGGCCCATGAGCCATGGCTGCTGAGCCTCTGTGTTTGGAGCCTGTGCTCTGCAACGGGAGAGCCCACAACAATGAGAGGCCCGTGTACTGCAAAAAAAAAAAAAAAGAGAGAGAAAAGAAAGAAAATTAATGGATGCTGGCAACGATGTGAAGAAGTGGAACTTCTGTACCCTGTTTTGTACCCTGTAGTAATGGAAAATAGTGTAGCCATTATGGAAAACAGAATGGAGGTCCCCCAAAAATTATTAAGAGACGTATCATAAGATCCAGCAATCACTCATTTAGGTTTATATACAAAGGAGATAAAACAAGAATGTCCAAGAGATATCTACAATCTCATGTCCATTGCAGCATTATACACAATACACAACATAGGAAAACTGCCTAGTGTCCATGGGAAGATGAATTAATAAAGAAAATGTGGTGTATACATAGAATGGAATGTCATTCAGTCTTTGAAAAAGAAGGAAATCCTGCCATTTGCAGCAACACGAAAGAACTTGGAGGACATTTGTAAGAGTGACATAAGCCAGTCACAGAAGGTCAAAAACTGAAAGAAAACTCCGAGAAGCAGAGAGTAGAAGGGTGGTTCCAAGAGCTGGCAGGAGGTTGACATGGGAAGTCTCTGTTCAATTGATACCATGTGTTATTTGCAAAATGGAACAGTTCTAGACACATGCTGTACAACAAGGTGCATGTAGTCAACAGGACTGACTGGACATTTCAAAACTTGTTAAGACGTTGGATTTCATTGTATGCGTACTTTTACAACAATAAAATATACATATGTAAAATAAATACAAAGTGGAAAAAGGGGAAAAAAGAAGAAAAATAAGGAAAGGGAGTCAACAGAGGGAAAGAAGAAAGCAGGAAGGGTCTCGAATGTACACAGGTATCAGGAGATAATGGGAGAGAAGCTCCTCTCCCCAGGCTTTAAAGAAGACATCTCTCCAGAGTTCACTCCAGCAGGAGGGGGATGTCCTTTCCCTTCCCCATTCAACCAGAAGGGCCAATAGCATCCTAAGTGTGGCCCAGGCTGTGCTCAGGTGTACACTTTTCCTTGATCTCTAAACCAACCACCCCTGACACCCCATGGCTCAGGTGCCCTTCCTGTATCTCCTTCCACTTCTCTAAAGCATTTCCCTCTTCAAGTCCAGCCCGAGGCTCCAATCCTTTCCTCACACGTGGGGTCCACAGGGTGGGTCTCTGAGTTCTTAAGAGCCTCCCTGTGAGTAGCAGGCACTGAATCGCACACCAGGGTTCCCCTCAGCACCATCAGCAAACTACCACCTAGGGATTGAGGATTTCTAGAACAACTTTACTCATACACAGTCTCTTGGGTAAACAAGTGACATTTTACAATCAAGCATTTTCAGGGTTTTCTTTGGTGGGGAAAATATTGACACATATATGGCAATCATATTCTATTAAAGTATGTATTTCTCAAAGGACTCACTATCGAAAAAAATTTTTATATATAACTTTCCATGTTTTAATTGACTTTACTCCCAGTCTTATTTGCTTGCAAAAGCCTTCAGAAAATACCAAGAACCTACTTCACCTGGCAGTTTGCACAGCAACATGAGTGCAGATGCTCTTGTCACAATGCTTGGTTTCTCTATCCCACCTGGCAAAGCACAACCTCCTCTCCAACCTCCTGGGAAGGGAGCCAGTGCCCACCCTGAGCTCAGTCCCTGGGGTAGATCTCTTGGTTCCGTCTTCACTGTATGCAGTGTTTCTTGCCCAGCACACAGAAACAGGGCCGGCACAAGTGATGGAAGACAGACTTTCCACAGGAGAAGGACATTTCGTTTCCTTAGCACAGAATCCGATAGTGAATATTAGCCTCAAAGGAGAAAGGTGGAATGAATTTCCTCCATCTACTCCTGGAGGCCCCTTCTTTCTCGGGCTCCTCCAGAACTGGGTGTGGCATGTGGGTACAAGCATGGGCTCCCTGCAAAAAGAAGGAGGTCTGCCTAGCACAAGGTGCTTCAGGTAAGGGGCAGGACTCATCCCGAGGCTCTAATAGGAAACATTTAGAATGAGGGAAGTCCAGATAGATGTATCATAACCATTCAGAATGCTATGACACGTACTAAGAGATGAGATTTCTTATTAAATGAAGTTGTAATTGACCCAGTAGTAGGGATGCTGAAACCCAGTTTTGTTCACTAAGAATCCAGCCATGGAGCAACTAAGCCCGTGCACCACAACTACTAAGCCTGTGCTCTAGAGCCCGCAAGTCACAACTGCTGAGCCCACGTGCCACAACTACTGAAGCCCATGCACCTAGAGCCCGTGGTCTGGAACAACAGTAGCAACCGAAATGAGAAGCCCTCGTACTGCAACGAAGACCCATCACAGCCAAAAGAAAAAAAAAAAAGAATCCAGTAAACATTTGCCTGGGTGGTGATAGGATTTGTTTTCCAGGTTAAATGAGGCTCAATTGGTATAAATCCAATGCACACCCTGAAAGTGTACGGTTTATTTACTTTTATATCCATACCCATTCATGATGCAGTGGTGATGAGAATATTTTTTAGAAAGTTGGCACCAGTAACAGTGATATTTAGGGGAACATAAATCAAGGCAAACACAACACAAAATGTTCACATAGACACACAGAATCATACCACTCATTTCACATACAGACACACCCAGTCTCATGCACACAAACCTACACCACCTAACCGTAATACAGCTTCTGCCTGGGACTATAGTAATTGGTCACATTACTTGTAAATCACTTTCTATCACCAGGGCCCCTACTCTCTTTCCCAGCACAAATTTGGAATCAGTTTGCCCTCTACACTAAAACCAGCAAGAATGTCCCACTTTCTCATCTTCAAAGTTCTTCCTCCCCAAGTGACTGATTCCGGAATACATACTGTTTACACGTTCTGTGAAGGCCACCTGCAATTACAGAAGAGAAAACACTATGAGGATAAGATCACAGTGATGCTCAAGCCTTTTGTTCATTTGCTGACAGTAGAAAACCTCATAAGAAAGAGTGGTCCAGGGAACCCAGCAAGGGTTATCAGAGCAAACCTACTCAGGCTGAAAGGCAAGAACTTTGCTGGGAGGATGGAACTTCCAAGTCCATTTACGTTGGAAATTACAGAATTCTTTGCCTAGAGGAAAAATCGCTCAGGAGAGAGAGCTCCATGCTCTACAGGCTGTAATGGATGCTGTCAATTTTAATGTCCTGTGGAATCAGGCACCATGAGTTGGTAAAAGACTCTCACTCCACATTCTCCCAACCAAGCAAACTGTATGTATCTGGAAGGAGTACCCTCAAATATTCATAACTGAATTCTATTCAAAGAGAAATAAAGCAATATTTCTATCTCAGACCAGAAACAATCCAGCTTACCTTGGGGATCCACGGAGGCTTTTCTCCTGTCCTATCATGGTGCAGGTCATCCGCCACATCCTCAGGGAGAGCTGGAGGGACACAGAGTAACTGTCAGGACACTGGTGCTGCGACTCAGGAATTACTCAGGGGCTTTCTTCTCGATGAGGACATGGGGTGGTGTGTATGGATGTGGGAGGTTAGTTAGTGTGGGCTGAGCTGGTGTTGGGCTATCCTCTTTGGGGGATGAAGGAAGGCAAAGGACAAGAGGAAGGAATTGAAAACAGAGCTTTGGCTTTCTAGCTAAGGGGAGCCTCATCAGAAGGGAAGGGTCGATCTAAAAAATGGTAAACACTAAAATGCATGCTCTGTTTCAATGACACAGACCCATGACCCACCCTGCCTCTTTTGAGCTTCTGCTAAATTGCCACTGTCTCTTGATTTTTCCCAGATCACTCTTTCCCCAGCATCCACAATGCCAGCTACTGCATTTATCATGTCTTCTAATGTATAATATTTTATAATTGATTAACAACAACTTCTATTAAAGGACTGAATTCAATCCTAGACAAAATATGCTATATTTATTCACTAATCACTTGTCTTAAGGAAATTCAAATACACAAGATTTGACAAAACTGAAATCCTACCCTTTAGATACAGCCACTCTCAATCGTGTCATATTTTTCTCCCAATCTTTGTTTTCCATACAATGTACGTATGCCCACTGAGTCAGGGGTTGTCCATACTCTAGGGAGCTGTTCCATAAGTGGGACACTTCGTTATGAAGAGGGAGCCCAGACTGAGCACAGCCTGTCTCTAACCCAGCTGTGCAGGAGAAGTGTACAGGCTAACAGTCAGGTTCCACTTTGAGTCCTTGGGCGTGGGCTACAGGAATTGACCAATGCTAAGGCTTATGGTAACATTATCCAATACAATAAAATAGCTCCCTGATTCTTATCTGCTTTTCGCCTTGTTTATGCAATGACACCAGCACTGACAGATATGACCTGTACTGTATACATGGGGTCTCACACCTCTCAGAATCTGGGAGCTGACCAGGAGAATGCAGGTCCTGAGGTGAATTTCACATGAATGACTGTGCCAAAGTCAACTGATAAGTCCACCCATAGCTGCCCTGGATTCTGTGACCACTAAGGCCACCTGATGGGCAAGGTCTGGACCTTTAGAGATGCTAGTATTTCCAGCCAATTATACGGATGCAGGGACTCCATTGCTCCATGACTGAGGATCCCTTGGCTGAGTGGTAAGTGCAGGTCAGGGATCCAGAGCATCCATACTGGGACCCACCCCTGGGTTCTCAGTATGGCTTTTCCACTTAGGAGGTCAAGAGCTTAGAACATTTATCTCTGCACCATCTCCTTCTGAGGAAAAGGAATATTAAACAAATCTGGGCAACAGCTGTGTTGAGGGAAGAACATGCAAACAGCTTCACAAAACAAGTTAGGGTCCTGTGCCTGAGCTAACCTTAGGTACTTCAAAACTACTCCGTAAGTGTCTTAGCCCCTTAGAGCCGATGAAAGTAATATTAGAGTTAAAAGAAACTTGTTCCAATTCCCTTATTCTGGAATACTGAAACAAAAAGCTACAGCAGAGGAAGCCTCATAAACACACAGCACCTGCCATGGTTTACCCCAGCCTTGGAAGAACTGGGAAGGATAAGACCAAGGCAGGCCTGAGGAAAGGTCAGAGGTTAGGCAGGACTGGGGAGTGGGGAGCAGGGGCAGGGCTGTCTGGACGGAGCAGTGGGTTGTAAGAAGAGCAGTGACCCTGGGTCCTGCTGCCCTGAGTCTCTGTCCTGGGCCTCTTCAATTCCAGGAGACCAGGTTAGCAGGGCTGTGAGAGCCAGTGTGTGAAGAAGCCCAGCAGCCCCTTCACACAGTCCTCTAGAATTCCTGCCGGCCATGAAGGGTCTTTAGGATCAGCTGGACGTGGACCCCTCTCAAATGGAAGCATGTCAGCACATCAGCCTTGGGAGGTGCTGAGGCTGAAATGAGGAGACTGAGCACGTGCAGTGATCCCAAATCAAGTGTTCTGTGACTCTTCCACGCCTGGGAGCGTGCTTTCCATGAGGAATAAACAGTGAGGACAAAAGTAAGATGAAGCTACAAGTCCTGAAAGTGTAGAGGGAGAGAGTTCAACTCTCATCCACCACCTGACACAAAGTATAAGAACTTGTTCTCCAGTGTCAAGTGACTATGAGAGTTTTGTTCCCACTAGGACATGGCCATCATACGTGAATGTAAAAAGGAAACCAAAATCCTTGGTGCAAAATACCCTCCAGGTACCGAACAGAAACGAACCTTTCATTTTTGGCAGTGACAAAGCAATGAAAGAGTAGTCTTGTGAGAAAGAAAATTTCTGAATGGCAAAGCATGAAAAGAAGCACAGTACAGTCAAAGGACATGGACACAATAACTCTATTATGTCATTAAAGTTTGGAAAGAACAAATCAGAATTCTACACATATTTCCTTCTTCTTCCTGATTTCATATTCACCTTCCTTAGTTTCTAAAGAACCGGGTGGAACCCAAGTGTTCTAGGAATTGTCTCGCTTTAGATCCTACCTGAGAGTTGTTCCCTATGTGAATCGTCCTCAGCATCACTGCTATGTATGCTCTCCAAGATCCATTCTGTACAAACACAACCATGAGCATAAAGTTATTATACAAGTTGACGCACCCATTTCTCCTACTCGACTTGCTGGCTCACACAGCATCACCCTGGTCTTCCCTCCAGGTTCTCAGACCTCCCCTGTGCTCTGTGCAGACAGAGTCCTTCAATAAGATCTTGATCACAGTTGAAAATTGCAAATGAGGGAGAGATGCTGAGAAAATCACCTTTCGACCCCTCACTTCTATAGACCCATTTATAGCTTTCACCGTCAACCTTACCAACCTGAAATTCCAGATGGTACAGACACACTTGAAACATGGCTAGTGTGACCAAGCACTTGTGTGGTTTTTGCATTTTTTAATAGAATGAGTTAATTATTGTTTGAACTAAATTAATTATAAATAGACACATTTGGTTCGTGGCTACCACACTGGAAAGCTCAGCTGTAAGAAATCCAAAGATGAGAAAGAGGCAACCAGCCACCCCTCCCCTGGTTGTTCTTTACTGCAGAAAATTTGATGGCCTGATCTGATCATTCGTATGTAGGTATATCTTGGGCTCGTGGACCCACGCCACACATTGGGAGAGTCCTTGTGGACACTGAAGTAGTACAGTCAACACTCAGATTCAAAAGGAATTCCCAGCAAGGGGCCCACTTGTAGACAGAGGTGAAGGGCATGGCCCAGTACACCTGTATTAGACATAATCAGAGAGTAGGTGCAGAGGGGAGGGAGGGATTTCACTCTCTCCATGAGTCCATCCTTCTCACCCCTGACTCTAGAAGACATGAGGAAGGCAGTGGAAAAGGCCCCGTAGGAGGTGAAAAATTTGTATACTGAAAACTACAGGACATTGCGGAAACAAATTAAAGAAGAGACAAATAATTGGAATGATATAAGATGTTCACAGACTGGATTATTAAATACTGTTGGCATTTTCTATACTACATAAAGTGATGTACACATATATCGCAACAACCCACAAAATTCCATGTCATTATTATAGAAGTGGACAGAATTCTAAAATACTTATGGAACCCCCCACAAGCAGATAAAACAATCTTGAGAGCAAAGAGCAATGATGGAGATTAACACTTCCTGAACTCAAAACTCATAACAATGCCACAGTAGTCTAAACAGTCTGCTAGTGGCATCAAGACAGTGAGATAGACCAATGAAATATAATAGAGAGACCCCAAATAAATGCACATATATATGGCCAACTGATCTTGGCCAAGGTTCTAAGATTACCAACTGAAGAAAGGATAGTCTGTTCAACAATCAACAGCATGAAAAGGCAACCTATAGGATGAGAGGAAATATGTGTAAACCTTGTATCTGAATAAGGGACCAATATCCAGAATATATAAGAAACTACTACAAGTCAATTTCAGAAAAAGAGCGGGCAAATAACTGAGTTTAAAAATGGGTAAAAAGCTTCATTAGACATTTCTCCATAAAGACATACAAGTGGTCAATCTACATATGAAAATTTGCTCAACATCGCTAAGCATCAGGGAAATGGAAATCAAGCCACAAGGAGATATCACTCACACCTGTTAGGATGTGTATTATAAAAAGACAATTAGGGCTTCCCTGGTGGCACAGTGGTTGAGAGTCTGCCTGCCATTGCAGGGAACAAGTGTTCGTGCACTGGTCTGGGAGGATCCCACATGCCACTGAGCGGTTGGGCCCATGAGCCATGGCCGCTGAGCCTGTGCGTTTGGAGCCTGTGCTCTGCAACGGGAGAGCCCACAACAATGAGAGGCCCGTGTACTGAAAAAAAAAAAAAACGAAAAAAGGAAAAAGAAAGAAAATTAATGGATGCTGGCAAAGATGTGAAGAATACGAACTCCTGTACCCTGTTTTGTACCCTGTTGTAATGTAAGATGGTGTAGGCATTATGGAAAACAGAATGGAGGTCCCCCAAAAATTATTAAGAGAACTATCATAAAATCCACAATCACTCATTTAGGTTTATATATAAAGGAGATAAAACAAGAATGTCCAAGAGATATCTACAATCTGATGTCCATTGCAGCATTATACACAATACACAACATAGGAAAACTGCCTAGTGTCCATGGGAAGATGAATTAATAAAGAAAATGTGCTGTAAACATACAGTGGAATGGCATTCAGTCGTTGAAAAAGAAGGAAATCCTGCCATTTGCAGCAACACGTAAGAACTTGGAGGACATTTGTAAGAGTGACAGAAGCCAGTCACAGAAGGTGAAAAACTGAAAGAAAACTCCGAGAAGCAGAGAGTAGTAGGGTGCTTCCAAGAGCTAGCAAGAGGTTGACATGGGAAGTCTGTGTTCAATGGTTAGCATGTGTTATTTGCAAAATGGAAAAGTTCTAGACACATGCTGTACAACAAGGTGCATGTAGTCAACAGGACTGCCTGGACATTTCAAAACCTGTTAAGATGTTGGATTTCATCGTATGTGTACTTTTACAACAATAAAATACACATATGTAAAATAAATACAAAGTGGAAAAAGGGGAAAAAAGAAGAAAAATAAGGAACGGGAGTCAACAGAGGGATAGAAGAAAGCAGGAAGGGTCTCGAATGTACACAGGTATCAGGAGATAATGGGAGAGAAGCTCCTCTCCCCAGGCTTTAAAGAAGACATCTCTCCAGAGTTCACTCCAGCAAGAGGGGGATGTCCTTTCTCTTCCCCATTCAAGCAGAAGTGCCAATAGCATCCTAAGTGTGGCCCAGGCTGTGCTCAGGTGTACACTTTTCCTTGATCTCTAAACCAAACACCCCTGACTCCCCATGGCTCAGGTGCCCTTCCTGTATCTCCTTCCACTTCACTAAAGCATTTCCCTCTTCAAGTGCAGCCCGAGGCGCCAATCCTGTCCTCACACGTGTTGTCCACTGGGCGGGTCTCTGAGTTCTTAAGAGCCTCCCTGTGAGTAGCAGGCACTGAATTGCACACCAGGGTTCCCCTCAGCACCATCAGCAAACTACCACCTAGGGATTGAGGATTTCTAGAACAACTTTACTCATACACAGTCTCTTGTGTAAACAAGTGACATTTTACAGTCAAGCATTTTCAGTGTTTTCTTTGGTGGGGAAAATATTGACACATATAAGGCAATCATATTCTATTAAAGTATGTATTTCTCAAAGGACTCACTATCGAAAATAAATTTTTAACTATAACTTTCCATGTTTTAATTGACTTTACTCCCAGACTTGTTTGCTTGCAAAAGCCTTCAGAAAATACCAAGAACCTACTTCATCTGGCAGTTTGCACAGAAAAATGAGTGGAGATGCTCTTGTCACACTGCTTGGTTTCTCTGTCCTACCTTGCAAAGCACAACCTCCTATCTGCCCTCCTGGGATGGGAGCCAGTGCCCACCCTGAGCTCAATCCCTGGGGTAGATTTCTTGGTTCTGTCTTCATTGTATGCAGTGTGTCTTGCCCAGCACACAGAAACAGGGCCGGCACAAGTGATGGAAGACAGACTTTCCACAGGAGAAGGACATTTCGTTTCCTTAGCACAGAATCCGATAGTGAATATTAGCCTCAAAGGAGAAAGGTGGAGTGAATTTCCTCCATCTACTCCTGGAGGCTCCTTCTTTCTCGGACTCCTCCAGAACTGGGTGTGGCATGTGGGTACAAGCATGGGCTCCCTGCAAAAGGAAGGAGGCCTGCCTAGCACTAGGTGCTTCAGGTAAGGGGGGAGGACTCATCCCGAGGCTCTAATAGGAAACAGTTAGAATGAGGGAAGTGGCAGAGAGATGTATCATAACCATTCAGAATGCTATGAGACCTACTAAGAGATGAGATTTCTTATTAAATAAAGTTGTAATTGACCCAGTAGTAGGGATGCTGAAACCCAGCTTTGTTCATTAGGAATCCAGCCATGGAGCAACTAAGTCCGTGCACCACAACTACTAAGCCTGTGCCGTAGAGCCTGCAAGTCACAACTACTGAGCCCACGTGCCACAACTATTGAAGCCCATGCACCTAGAGCCCGTGCTCTGGAACAACAGAAGCCACTGAAATGAGAAGCCCGCACACTGCAACGAAGACACAACACAGCCAAAAGAATAATAATAATGATAATCCAGTAAACATTTGCCTGGGTGGTGATAGGATTTGTTTTCCAGGTTAAATGAGGCTCACTTGGTATAAAATCAATGCACACACTGAAAGTATACAGTTTATTTACTTTTATATCCATACCCATTCATGATGCAGTGGTGATGGGAATAATTTTTAGAAAGTTGCCACCAGTAACAGTGATGTTTAGGGGAACATAAATCAAGGCAAACACAACACAAAAAGTTCACTTACACACACAGAATCATCCCACTCATTTCACATACAGACACCCCCAGTCTCATGCACACAAACCTACACCACCTAACCGTAATACAGCTTCTGCCTGGGACTATAGTAATTGGTCACATTACTTGTAAATCACTTTCTATCACCAGGACACCTACTCTCATTCCCAGCACAAATTTGGAATCAGTCTGCCCTCTACACTAAAACCAGCAAGAATGTCCCACTTTCTTATCTTCAAAGTTCTTCCTCCCCAAGTGACTGATTCCGGAATACATACCGTTTACACGTTCTGTGAAGGCCACCTGCAATTACAGAAGAGAAAACACTATGAGGATAAGATCACAGTGATGCTCAAGCCTTTTGTTCATTTGCTGACAGTAGAAAACCTCATAAGAAACAGTGGTCCAGGGAACCCAGCAAGGGTTATCAGAGCAAACCTACTCAGGCTGAAAGGCAAGAACATTGCTGGGAGGATGGAACTTCCGAGTCTATTTAGGTTGGAAATTACAGAATTCTTTGCCTAGAGGAAAAATCGCTGCAGGAGAGAGAGCTCCATACTCTACAGTCTGTAATGGATGCTGTCAATTGTAATGTCCTGTGGAATCAGGCTCCATGAGTTGGTAATAGACTCTCACTCCACATTCTCCCAACCAAGGGAATTGTATGTATCTGGAAGGAATACCCTCAAATATTCATAACTTAATTCTATTCAAAGAGAAATAAAGCAATATTTCTATCTCAGACCAGAAACAATCCAGCTTACCTTGGGGATCCACGGAGGCTTTTCTCCTGTCCTATCATGGTGCAGGTCATCCGCCACATCCTCAGGGAGAGCTGGAGGGACACAGAGTAACTGTCAGGACACTGGTGCTGCGACTCAGGAATCACTCAGGGGCTTTCTTCTCGATGAGGACATGGGGTGGTGTGTATGGATGTGGGAGGTTAGTAAGTGTGGGCTGAGCTGGTGTTGGGCCATCCTCTTTGGGGGATGAAGGAAGGCAAAGGACAAGAGGAAGGAAATGAAAACAGAGCTTTGGCTTTCTAGCTAAGGGGAGCCTCATCAGAAGGGAAGGGTCGATCTAAAAAATGGTAAACACTAAAATGCATGCTCTGTTTCAATGACACAGACCCATGACCCACCCTGCCTCTTTTGAGCTTCTGCTAAATTGCCACTGTCTCTTGATTTTTCCCAGATCACTCTTTCCCCAGCATCCACAATGCCAGCTACTGCATTTATCATGTCTTCTAATGTATAATATTTTATACTTGATTAACAACAACCTCTATTAAAGGACTGAATTCAATCCTAGACAAAATATGCTATATTTATTCACTAATCACTTGTCTTAAGGAAAATCAAATACACAAGATTTGACAAAACTGAAATCCTACCATTTAGATACAGCCACTCTCAATCGTGTCATATTTTTCTCCCAATCTTTGTTTTCCATACAATGTATGTATGCCCCCTGAGTCAGGGGTTGTCCATACTCTAGGGAGCTGTTCCATAAGTGGGACACTTCGTTATGAAGAGGGAACCCGGACTGAGCACAGCCTGTCTCTAACCGAGCTGTGCAGGAGAAGTGTACAGTCTAACAGTCAGGTTCCACTTTGAGTCCTTGGGTGTGGGCTACAGGAATTGACCAATGCTAAGGCTTATGGTAACATTATCCAATACAATAAAATAGCTCCCTGATTCTTATCTTCTTTTGGCCTTGTTTAAGCAATGACACCAGCACTGACAGATATGACCTGTACTGTATACATGGGGTCTCACACCTCTCTGAATCTGGGAGCTGACCAGGAGAACGCAGGTCCTGAGGTGAATTTCACATTAATGACTGTGCCAAAGTCAACTGATAAGTCCACCCATAGCTGCCCTGGATTCTGTGACCACTAAGGCCACCTGATGGGCAAGGTCTGGAATTTTAGAGATGCTAGGACTTCCAGCCAGGATACGGATGCAGGCACTCCCTTGCTCCATGACTGCGGATCCCTTGGCTGAGTGGTAAGTGCAGCTCAGGGATCCAGAGCATCCATACTGGGACCCACCCCTGGGTTCTCAGTATGGCTTTTCCACTTAGGAGGTCAAGAGCTTAGAACATTTATCTCTGCAGCATCTCCTTCTGAGGAAAAGGAATATTAAACAAATCTGGGCAACAGCTGTGTTGAGGGAAGAACATGCAAACAACTTCACAAAACAAGTTAGGGTCCTGTGCCTGAGCTAACCTTAGGTACTTCAAAACTACACCGTAAGTGTCTTAGCCCCTTAGAGCAGATGAAAGTAATATTAGAGTTAAAAGTAACTTGTCCCAATTCCCTTATTCTGCAATACTGAAACAAAAAGCTACAGCAGAGGAAGCCTCATAAACACACAACTCCTGCCAGGGTTTACCCAGGCCTTGAAAGAACTGGGAAGGATAAGACCAAGGCAGGCCTGAGGAAAGGTCAGAGGGTAGGCAGGACTGGGGAGTGGGGAGCAGGGGCAGGGCTGTCTGGACGGAGCAGTGGGTTGTAAGAAGAGCAGTGACCCTGGGTCCTGCTGCCCTGAGTCTCTGTCCTGGGCCTCTTCAATTCCAGGAGACCAGGTTAGCAGGGCTGTGAGAGCCAGTGTGTGAAGAAGCCCAGCAGCCCCTTCACACAGTCCTCTAGAATTCCTGCCGGCCATGAAGGGTCTTTAGGATCAGCTGGACGTGGACCCCTCTCAAATGGAAGCATGTCAGCACATCAGCCTTAGGAGGTGCTGAGGCTGAAATGAGGAGACTGAGCACATGCAGTGATCCCAAATCAAGTGTTCTGTGACTCTTCCACCTCTGGGAGCGTGCTTTCCATGAGGAATAAACAGTGAGGACAAAAGTAAGATGAAGCTACAAGTCCTGAAAGTGTAGAGGGAGAGAGTTCAACTCTCATCCACCACCTGACACAAAGTATAAGAACTTGTTCTCCAGTGTCAAGTGACTATGAGAGTTTTGTTCCCACTAGGACATGGCCATCATACGTGAATGTAAAAAGGAAACCAAAATCCTTGGTGCAAAATACCCTCCAGGTACCGAACAGAAACGAACCTTTCATTTTTGGCAGTGACAAAGCAATGAAAGAGTAGTCTTTGAGAAAGAAAATTTCTGAATGGCAAAGCATGAAAAGAAGCACAGTACAGTCAAAGGACATGGACACAATAACTCTATTATATCATTAAAGTTTGGAAAGAACAAATCAGAATTCTACACATATTTCCTTCTTCCTGATTTCCTATTCACCTTCCTTAGTTTCTAAAGAACCGCGTGGAACCCAAGTGTTCTAGGAATTGTCTCGCTTTAGATCCTACCTGAGAGTTGTTCCCTATGTGAATCGTCCTCAGCATCACTGCTATGTATGCTCTCCAAGATCCATTCTGTATGAACACAACCATGAGCATAAAGTTATTATACAAGTTGACGCACCCATTTCTCCTACTCGACTTGCTGGCTCACACAGCATCACCCTGGTCTTCCCTCAAGGTTCTCAGACCTCCCCTGTGCTCTGTGCAGACAGAGTCCTTCAATAAGATCTTGATCACAGTTGAAAATTGCAAATGAGGGAGAGATGCTGAGAAAATCACCTTTCAACCACTCACTTCTATAGACCCATTTATAGCTTTCACCGTCAACCTTACCAACCTGAAATTTCAGATGTTACAGACGTACTTGAAACATGGCTAGTGTGACCAAGCACTTGTGTGGTTTTTGCATTTTTTAATAGAATGAGTTAATTATTGTTTGAACTAAATTAATTATAAATAGACACATTTGGTTCGTGGCTACCACACTGGAAAGCTCAGCTCTAAGAAATCCAAAGATGAGAAAGAGGCAAACAGCCACCCCTCCCCTGGTTGTTCTTTACTGCAGAAAATTTGATGGCCTGATCTGATCATTCGTATGTAGGTATATCTTGGGCTCTTGGACCCACGCTAGGCATTGCAAGAGTCCTTGTGGACACTGAAATAGTACAGTCAACACTCAGATTCAAGAGGAATTCCCAGCAAGGGGCCCACTTGTAGACAGAGGTGAAGGGCATGGCCCAGTACACCTGTATTAGACATAATCAGAGTGTAGGTGCAGAGGGGAGGGAGGGATTTCACTCTCTCCATGAGTCCATCCTTCTCACCCCTGACTCTAGAAGACCTGAGGAAGGCAGTGGAAAAGGCCCCGTAGGAGGTGAAAAATTTGTATACTGAAAACTACAGGACATTGCGGAAACAAATTAAAGAAGAGACAAATAATTGGAATGATATAAGATGTTCATAGACTGGATTATTAAATACTGTTGGCATTTTCTATACTACATAAAGTGATGTACACATATATCGCAACAACCCACAAAATTCCATGTCATTATTATAGAAGTGGACAGAATCCTAAAATACATATGGAACCACCCACAAGTAGATAAAACAATCCTGAGAGCAAAGAGCAATGATGGAGATTAACACTTCCTGAACTCAAAACACATAACAATGCCACAGTAGTCAACACAGTCTGCTAGTGGCATCAAGACAGTGAGATAGATCAATGAAATATAATAGAGAGACCCCAAATAAACGCACATATATATGGCCAACTGATCTTGGCCAAGGTTCTAAGATTACCAAGTGAAGAAAGGATAGTCTGTTCAACAATCAACAGCATGAAAAGGCAACCTATCGGATGAGAGGAAATATGTGTAAACCTTGTATCTGAATAAGGGACCAATATCCAGAATATATAAGAAACTACTACAAGTCAATTTCAGAAAAAGAGCGGGCAAATAACTGAGTTTAAAAATGGGTAAAAAGCTTCATTAGACATTTATCCATAAAGACATACAAGTGGTCAATCTACATATGAAAATTTGCTCAACATCGCTAAGCATCAGGGAAATGGAAATCAAGCCACAAGGAGATATCACTCACACCTGTTAGGATGTGCATTATAAAAAGACAATTAGGGCTTCCCTGTTGGCACAGTGGTTGAGAGTCTGCCTGCCGATGTAGGGTATAACTGTTCATGCACTGGTCTGGGAGGATCCCACATGCCGCTGAGCGATTGGGCCCATGAGCCATGGCCGCTGAGCCTGTGCGTTTGGAGCCTGTGCTCCACAACAGGAGAGCCCACAACAATGAGAGGCCCGTGTACTGCAAAAAAAAAAAAAAAAAAAAAAAAAAAAAAAAAAAAAAAAAAAGAAAAGAAAAAAGAAAGAAAATTAATGGATGCTGGCAAAGATGTGAAGAATAGGAACTCCTGTACCCTGTTTTGTACCCTGTTGTAATGTAAAATGGTGTAGCCATTATGGAAAACAGAATGGAGGTCCCCCAAAAATTATTAAGAGAACTATCATAAAATCCACAATCACTCATTTAGGTTTATATATAAAGGGGATAAAACAAGAATGTCCAAGAGATATCTACAATCTCATGTCCATTGCAGCATTGTACACAATACACAACATAGGAAAACTGCCTAGTGTCCATGGGAAGATGAATTAATAAAGAAAATGTGGTGTAAACATACAGTGGAATGTCATTCAGTCGTTGAAAAAGAAGGAAATCCTGCCATTTGCAGCAACACGAAAGAACTTGGAGGACATTTGTAAGAGTGACATAAGCCAGTCACAGAAGGTCAAAAACTGAAAGAAAACTCCGAGAAGCAGAGAATAGTAGGGTGGTTCCAAGAGCTGGCAAGAGGTTGACATGGGAAGTCTGTGTTCAATGGTTAGCATGTGTTATTTGCAAAATGTAAAAGTTCTAGACACATGCTGTACAACAAGGTGCATGTAGTCAACAGGACTGACTGGACATTTCAAAACTTGTTAAGACGTTGGATTTCATCGTATGTGTACTTTTACAACAATAAAATACACATATGTAAAATAAATACAAAGTGGAAAAAGGGGAAAAAAGAAGAAAAATAAGGAACGGGAGCCAACAGAGGGAAAGAAGAAAGCAGGAAGGGTCTCTAATGTACACAGGTATCAGGAGATAATGGGAGAGAAGCTCCTCTCCCCAGGCTTTAAGGAAGACATCTCTCCACAGTTCACTCCAGCAAGAGGGGCATGTCCCTTCTCTTCCCCATTCAACCAGAAGCGCCAATAGCATCCTAAGTGGGGCCCAGGCTGTGCTCAGGTGTACACTTTTCCTTGATCTCTAAACCAAACACCCCTGACTCCCCATGGCTCAGGTGCCCTTCCTGTATCTCCTTCCACTTCTCTAAAGCATTTCCCTCTTCAAGTGCAGCCCGAGGCGCCAATCCTGTCCTCACTCGTGGGGTCCACTGGGCGGGTCTCTGTGTTCTTAAGAGCCTCCCTGTGAGTAGCAGGCACTGAATCGCACACCAGAGTTCCCCTCAGCACCATCAGCAAACTACGACCTAGGGATTGAGGATTTCTAGAACAACTTTACTCATACACAGTCTCTTGGGTAAACAAGTGACATATTACAATCAAGCATTTTCAGTGTTTTCTTTGGTGGGGAAAATATTGACACATATAAGGCAATCATATTCTATTAAAGTATGTATTTCTCAAAGGACTCACTATCGAAAAAAAAATTTTAACTATAACTTTCCATGTTTTAATTGACTTTACTCCCAGACTTGTTTGCTTGCAAAAGCCTTCAGAAAATACCAAGAACCTACTTCATCTGGCAGTTTGCACCGCAACATGAGTGGAGATGCTCTTGTCACACTCCTTGGTTTCTCTATCCTACCTTGCAAAGCACAACCTCCTGTCTGCCCTCCTGTGATGGGAGCCAGTGCCCACCCAGAACTCAATCCCTGGGGTAGATTTCTTGGTTCTGTCTTCATTGTATGCAGTGTGTCTTGCCCAGCACACAGAAACAGGGCCGGCACAAGTGATGGAAGACAGACTTTCCACAGGAGAAGGACATTTCGTTTCCTTAGCACAGAATCCGATAGTGAATATTAGCCTCAAAGGAGAATGGTGGAGTGAATTTCCTCCATCTACTCCTGGAGGCTCCTTCTTTCTCGGACTCCTCCAGAACTGGGTGTGGCATGGGCTCCCTGCAAAAGGAAGGAGGCCTGCCTAGCACTAGGTGCTTCAGTTAAGAGGGGAGGACTCATCCCGAGGCTCTAATAGGAAAAAGTTAGAATGAGGGAAGTGGCAGAGAGATGTATCATAACCATTCAGAATGCTATGAGACCTACTAAGAGATGAGATTTCTTATTAAATGAAGTTGTAATTGACCCAGTAGTAGGGATGCTGAAACCCAGTTTGGTTCATTAAGATACCAGCCATTGGGCAACTAAGTCCATGCACCACAACTACTAAGCCTGTGCCGTAGAGCCTGCAAGTCACAACTACTGAGCCCACGTGCCACAACTATTGAAGCCCATGCACCTAGAGCCCGTGCTCTGGAACAACAGAAGCCACTGAAATGAGAAGCCCGCACACTGCAACGAAGACACAACACAGCCAAAAAAATAATAATAATGATAATCCAGTAAACATTTGCCTGGGTGGTGATAGGATTTGTTTTCCAGGTTAAATGAGGCTCACTTGGTATAAAATCAATGCACACACTGAAAGTATACAGTTTATTTACTTTTATATCCATACCCATTCATGATGCAGTGGTGATGGGAATAATTTTTAGAAAGTTGCCACCAGTAACAGTGATGTTTAGGGGAACATAAATCAAGGGAAACACAACACAAAAAGTTCACTTACACACACAGAACCATCCCACTCATTTCACATACAGACACACCCAGTCTCATGCACACAAACCTACACCACCTAACCGTAATACAGCTTCTTCCTGGGACTATAGTAATTGGTCACATTACTTGTAGATCACTTTCTATCACCAGGACACCTACTCTCATTCCCAGCACAAATTTGGAATCAGTCTGCCCTCTACACTAAAACCAGCAAGAATGTCCCACTTTCTTATCTTCAAAGTTCTTCCTCCCCAAGTGACTGATTCCACAATACATACCGTTTTCACGTTCTGGGAAGGCCACCTGCAATTACAGAAGAGAAAACACTATGAGGATAAGATCACAGTGATGCTCAGGTCTTTTGTTCATTTGCTGACAGTAGAAAACCTCATAAGAAACAGTGGTCCAGGGAACCCAGCAAGGGTTATCCGAGCAAAACCTACTCAGGCTGAAAGGCAAGAACTTTGCTGGGAGGATGGAACTTCCAAGTCCATTTAGGTTGGAAATTACAGAATTCTTTGTCTAGAGGAAAAATCGCTGCAGGAGAGAGAGCTCCGTACTCTACAGGCTATAATGGATGCTGTCAATTGTAATGTCCTGTGGAATCAGGCTCCATGAGCTGGTAATAGACTCTCACTCCACATTCTCCCAACCAAGGGAATTGTATGTATCTGGAAGGAATACGCTCAAATATTCATAACTTAATTCTATTGAAAGAGAAATAAAGCAATATTTCTATCTCAGACCAGAAACAATCCAGCTTACCTTGGGGATCCACGGAGGCTTTTCTCCTGTCCTATCATGGTGCAGGTCATCCGCCACATCCTCAGGGAGAGCTGGAGGGACACAGAGTAACTGTCAGGACACTGGTGCTGCGGCTCAGGAATTACTCAGGGGCTTTCTTCTCGATGAGGACATGGGGTGGTGTGTATGGATGTGGGAGGTTAGTAAGTGTGGGCTGAGCTGGTGTTGGGCCATCCTCTTTGGGGGATGAAGGAAGGCAAAGGACAAGAGGAAGGAAATGAAAACAGAGCTTTGGCTTTCTAGCTAAGGGGAGCCTAATCAGAAGGGAAGGGTCGATCTAAAAAATGGTAAACACTAAAATGCATGCTCTGTTTCAATGACACAGACCCATGACCCATCCTGCCTCTTTTGAGCTTCTGCTAAATTGCCACTGTCGCTTGATTTTTCCCAGATCACTCTTTCCCCAGCATCCACAATGCCAGCTACGGCATTTATCATGTCTTCTGTTGTATGATATTTTATACTTGATTAACAGCAACCTCCATTAAAGGACTGAATTCAATCCTAGACAAAATATGCTATATTTATTCACTAATCACTTGTCTTAAAGAAAATCAAATACACAAGATTTGACAAAATTGAAATCCTACCATTTAGATACAGCCACTATCAATCGTATCATATTTTTCTCCCAGTCTTTGTTTTCTATACATTGTACGTATGCCCACTGAGTCAGGGGTTGTCCATACTCTAGGGAGCTGTTCCATAAGTGGGACACTTCGTTATGAAGAGGGAGCCCGGACTGAGCACAGCCTGTCTCTAACCCAGCTGCGCAGGAGAAGTGTACAGGCTAACAGTCAGGTTCCACTTTGAGTCCTTGGGTGTGGGCTACAGGAATTGACCAATGCTAAGGCTTATGGTAATGTTATCCAATACAATAAAATAGCTCCCTGATTCTCATCTGCTTTTGGCGTTGTTTAAGCAGTGACACCAGCACTGACAGATATGACCTCTACTGTATACATGGGGTCTCACACCTCTCAGAATCTGGGAGCTGACCAGGAGAATGCAGGTCCTGAGGTGAATTTCACCTTAATGACTGTGCCAAAGTCAACTGATAAGTCCACCCATAGCTGCCCTGGATTCTGTGACCACTAAGGCCACCTGATGGGCAAGGTCTGGACCTTTGGAGATTCTAGGACTTCCAGCCAAGGATACGGATGCAGGGACTCCCTTGCTCCATGACTGAGGACCCCTTGGCTGAGTGGTAAGTGCAGGTCAGTGATCAAGTGCATCCACATTGGGACCCACCCCTGGGTCCTCAGTATGGCTTTTCCACTTAGGAGGTCAAGAGCTTAGAACATTTATCTCTGCACCATCTCCTTCTGAGGAAAAGGAATATTAACCAAATCTGGGCAACAGCTGTGTTGAGGGAAGAACATGGCAAACAACTTCACAAACAAATAAGGGTCCTGTGCCTGAGGTAACCTTAGGTACTTCAAATCAACTCCGTAAGTCTCTTAGCCCCTTAGAGCGGATGAAAGCAATATTAGAGTTAAAAGTAACTTGTCCCAATTCCCTTAGTCTGGAACACGGAAACAAAATTCTACAGAAGAGGAAGTCTCATAAACACACAGCACCTGCCAGGGTTTACCCCAGCCTTGGAAGAACTGGGAAGGATAAGACCAAGGCAGGCCTGAGGAAAGGTCAGAGGGTAGGCAGGACTGGGGAGTGGGGAGCAGGGGCAGGGCTGTCTGGACGGAGCAGTGGGTTGTAAGAAGAGCACTGAACCTGGGTCCTGCTGCCCTGAGTCTCTGTCCTGGGGCTAGTCAACCCCAGGAGACCAGGTCAGCAGGGCTGTGAAAGCAAGTGTGTAAAGAAGCCCAGCAGCCCCTTCACACAGCCCTCTAGAATTTCTGCCGCCCATGGAGGGTCTCTAGGGTAGCTGGACGTGGACCCCTCTGAAATGGAAGCATGTCAGCACCTCAGCCTTGGGGAAGTGTAGAGGCTGGGATGAGCTCAAGGAGACTGACCACATGCAGTGATCCCAGAGCACGTGTTCTGTGACTCATCCATCTCTGGGACTGTCCTTTACAAGAGGAACTAACAGTGAGCACAAAATATGAGGTGAAGCCACAAGTCCTGAAAGTGCAGAGGGAGACAGTTCACTTCTCATCCACCACCTCACCCTTTCTAGAAGAACTTGGTCTCAAGTTTCAATGGCCCATGAGAGTTTTGACCCACAGGTTCTGTCCATCATAGGTCAATATGCAAAAGAAAAAAACTCTACTGTGCACCATACCCTAGATGTGCTAACCAGAGCACAAACTTCCATATTAGGCAGTGACAAGCACAAGAAAGAGCAGCTCATGTGCAAAAGATCAGTTTAGATGAGCAAATCAAGAAAAGGTGATTATAGAGCACAGTCACGTCTAAGGACACAATTTCTCTCTATTGTATCATTAAAATGTGAAAAAAACAAGTCAGAACTCTACACATATTTCATTCGTCTTTCTGATTTCATATCCACCTTCCTCAGTCTGCAAAGCAGGAGATATAACCCTAAAGTTCCAGGAACCTTCTGCCATTAGATCCTACCTAAGTGTTGTTCCTACCTGTATCCTTTTCTTTATCACGGCCACAAATGCTATTCAAAGTCAATTCTGTAGAAACACGAACATGAATTTACAAGTCTTATGGATACATTTAAAATGTGACTAATGTGACTGAGTAATGGGATATTTTATTTTCTTTTATTTCAATACACTTAGTGAATCATTGATTGAATTAAATAAATTATAACAGGCACATCTAGCTAGTGGCTACCACAGTGTAATAAACAACCTCTCTCTCTCTCTCTCCATATATATATGTGTATATATATATATAAAGTATATGGAGGATGTTACCACCGCTCCCCTGGTTATTCCCCTCTGTATGGTCTACCCATTCAAGATGGCTGTTTGCTGATGGTTTACCAAAGGAAAACCTCTGCCCCGTGAAGTACGTAGCCCAAGGGGTAAGAGGGATGCGTCCCTCTGCTGGTTTCCCTGGTAACCGATGAGCCCATCTGCTGTCAATTCCCCCTTTAACTGGTAGCCTGCCTATTCCGCCCAGAGAGAAGCATGCTGCTACTGCTGCTGCTGCCTTCTGCCTGCCATCGGCTATCTACAGTGGGGTGTCTCTCCAGGACCACTTTGCTTCTGACGTGAAAGATCTCCCATCTATTAAACCATGAATGTCTCTGTCCCTGACTTCGGGCTCTTTCCTTAGCCCTGAGGCTGAGCAAGTACAGGGCTTGCAGGCGTGAGAGGTGCGGCCCAACACCTTCTGCAGGGCAGTTTGCTGGCCAGATTTGATGATTCATTTGTAGGTGTTTCCTAGGCTCATGCACACTTGCCAGGCACCCATGAGACCTTGGGGACACTGAAACAGTAATGTCAACACCCAGATCCTAGAGGAATTCCCGACAGGTGTTCCACGTGAGGGGAGAGGTAATGAGCATGGCCCAGTGCACCTGTGCTAGACATAATCGGCGAGCAGGTGCAGAAGGGAGGGAGGGACATTCACTCACTTTATGAGGCCATCCTTCTCACCACTGCCTCTGAAAAATCCAGGGAAGGAAGGGACAAAATGCCCTTAGAAGGTAAATGGCCTGTACACTGAAAACTACAAACCACTGCTGAAAGAATTAAACAAGGAACAAATCATTGAAACGACATATCATATTCATAGACTGGAGACTTATTATTGTTGACATTTCTACACTACCCAAAGGTAAATATAAATTCATTGTAATACCTATCAAAATCCCAATGTCATTTTCAAAGAAATAGAAAAAAAAAAGGATCCTAAAATACATATGGAACCACTAAGGACTCCAAACAGACAACACAATCCTGAGAACAAAGAACATAGATGGAGGCTTCTCACTTCCTGACTTCAAAACACATTACAAAGCCACAGGAATCAAAACTGTACGGTACTGACATAGAAACAGATACATAGGCCTAAAGATGAGAATAAATAACCCCCAAGAAAACTCATAGATACATTGCCAAATGAAATTCACCAAGCTTCTAAGACAACAAATAGGGAAAGTATAGTTTTCTCAACAGTCAATAGGATGAAAATATAACTTACAGAAAGATTACAAACATATATCAGAAAAGGAGCTAATATACAAAACATCAAAGAAAAACACTACAACTCAAATGTAAACTAAGTTAAAAAATTAAAAAGGGCAAATAACTGGGTTCAGAAATGTGCAAAGTCTTAAATAAGACATTTCCTAAAAAAGACATACAAATGGATAACAAATATAGGAAAAGGTTCTCAACCTCACTAATCATCAGGGCAATGCAAATCAACACCTCATACCTGTTAGGCTGTGTATTATAAAGAAAAAAATTAACAGTTTAAGGCCAAGATGTGGGGAATTGGAAACTTTGTACACTGCTGGTGGGAAGGTAAAATGGTGCCGCTATTATGAAAAAGAGTATGGGGGTTCCTTATAAAATTATAAACAGAAATATCATATGATTCAGCAATCACAGTTCTGGGTATATAGCCAAAGGAAATTAAATCAGTATCACAATGAGATGAACTTAGGTTCATTGCAGCATTCTCCAAAATAGCCTAGATATGCAACCAACTTCACAAAAGAAGTAAGTGTCCTGTGCCTGAGCTAACCTTAGGTACTTCAAAACAACTCCGTAAGTCTCTTAGCCCCTTAGAGAGGATGAGAGCAATATTAGAGTTAAAACTAACTTGTACCAATTCCCTTAGTCTGGAATACTGAAACAAAAGTTCTACAGCAGGGGAAGCCTCATAAACTCACAGCACCTGCCAGGGTTTACCCCAGCCTTGGAAGAACTGGGAAGGATAAGACCAAGGCAGGCCTGAGGAAAGGTCAGAGGGTAGGCAGGACTGGAGTGTGGGGAGCAGGAACAGGGCTGTCCGGATAGAGCCGTGCGTTGTAATAAGTGCAGTGACCCTGGGTCCTGCTGCCCTGAGTCTCTGTCCTGTGCCTGGTGAATTCCAGGAGACCAGGTTAGCAGGGCTATGAGAGCCAGTGTGTGAAGCGAGCCCAGCAGCCCCTTCACACAGTCCTCTAGAATTCCTGCTGGCCATGAAGCGTCTGTAGGGGCAGCTGGACGTGGAGCCCTCTCAAATGGAAGCATGTCAGCACATCAGCCTTGGGAGGTGCTGAGGCTGAAATGAGGAGGCTGAGCACATGCAGTGATCCCAAAGCATGTGTTCTGTGACTCATCCACCTCTGGGAGTGCAGTTTCCTTGAGGAATAAACAGTGAGGACAAAAGTAAGGTGAAGCTACAAGTCCTGAAAGTGTAGAGGGAGATAGTTCAAGTCTCATCCACCACCTGACACTCACTATAAGAACTTGTTCTCCAATGTCAAGTGACTATGAGAGCTTTGTTCCCACTAGGATATGGTCATCATACGTGAATGTAAAAAGGAAACCAAAATCCCTGGTGCAAAATACCCTCCAGGTACCAAGTAGAAATGAACTATTCATCTTTGGCAGTGAAAAAGCAATGAAACAGTAGTCTTGTGAGAAAGAAAATTTCTGAATGGCAAAGCAAGAAAAGATGACTATAAGCACAGTACAGTCAAAGGACATGGACACAATAACTCTATTGTATCATTAAAATTTGGAAAGAACAAATCAGAATTCTACACATATTTCCTTCTTCGTCCTGATTTCATATTCACCTTCCTTAGTTTCTAAAGAACCGGGTGGAACCCAAGTGTTCTAGGAATTGTCTCCCTTTAGATCCTACCTGAGAGTTGTTCGCTACGTGAATCGTCATCAGCATCACTGTTATGTATGCTCTCCACCATGCATTCTGTACAAACACAACCATGAGCATAAGGTTATTATACAAGTTGACCCACCGATTTCTCCTACTCGACTTGCTGGCTCACACAACATCACCCAGGTCTTCCCTCCAGGTTCTCAGACCTCCCCTGTGCTCTGTGCAGACAGAGTCCTTCAATAAGATATTGATCACAGTTGAAAATTTCAAATGAGGGAGAGATGCTGAGAAAATCACCTTTCGACCCCTCACTTCTGTAGACCCATTTATAGCTTTCACCGTCAACCTTACCAACCTGAAATTCCAGATGTTACAGACACACTTGAAACATGGCTAGTGTGACCGAGCAATTGTGTGTTTTTTGCATTTTTTAATAGAATGAGTTAATTGTTTGAACTAAATTAATTATAAATAGACACATTTGGTTAGTGGCTACCACACTGGAAAGCTCGGCTCTAAGAAATCCAAAGATGAGAAAGAGGCAATCAGCCAACCCTCCCCTGGTTGTTCTTTACTGCAGAAAATTTGATGGCCTGATCTGATCATTCGTATGTAGGTATACCTTTGGCTCTTGAACCCATGCCAGACATTGGGAGAGTCCTTGTGGACACTGAAACAGTATAGTCAACACTCAGATGCAAGAGAAATTCCCAGCAAGGGGCCCACTTGTAGACAGAGGTGAAGGGCATGGCCCAGTACACCTGTATTAGACATAATCAGAGAGTAGGTGCAGAGGGGAGGGAGGGATTTCACTCTCTTCATGAGTCCAACCTTCACATCCCTGACTCTAGAAGACCTGAGGAAGGCCGTGGAAAAGGCCCCATCGGAGGTGAAAAATTTGTATACTGAAAAGTACAGGACATTGTGGAAAGAATTTAAAGAAGAGACAAGTAATTGGAATGACATACCATATTCATAGACTGGATTATTAAATACTGTTGGCATTTCTATACTACATAAAGGGATGTACACATATATCGCAACAACCCGTATAATTCCATGACATTATTATAGAAGTGGACAGAATCCTAAAATACATATGGAACCGCCACAAGTAGATAAAGCAATCTTGAGAGCAAAGAGCAATGATGGAGATTAACACTTCCTGAACTCAAAACTCATAACAATGCCACAGTAGTCAAAACAGTCTGCTACTGGCATCAAGACAGTGAGATAGACCAACGAAATATAATAGAGAGACCTCAAATAAACGCACATATATATGGCCAACTGATCTTTGCCAAGGTTCTAAGATTACCAAGTGAAGAAAGGATGGTCTGTTCAACAATCAACAGAATGAAAAGGCAACCTATAGGATGAGAGGAAATATGTGTAAACCTTGAATCTGACTAAGGGTCCAATATCCGGAATATATAAGAAACTACAAGAAGTCAATTATAGAAAAACAGCGGGCAAATAACTGAGTTTCAAAATGGGTAAAAAGCTTCACTAGACATTTCTCCATAAAGACATACAAGTGGTCAATCTACATATGAAAATTTGCTCAACATTGCTAAGCATCAGGGTAATGGAAGTCAAGCCACAAGGAGATATCACTCACAACTGTTAGGATGTGCTGTATAAAAAGACTATTAGGGCTTCCGTGGTGGCACAGTGGTTGAGACTCTGCCTGCCGAGGCAGGGGATACGTGTTTGTGCCCCAGTCTGGGAGGATCCCACAGGCCGCTGAGCGGCTGGGCCCATGAGCCATGGCCGCTGAGCTTGTGCATTTGGATCCTGTGATCCACAACGGTAGAGCCCACAACCATGAGAGGCCTATGTACTGCAAAAAAAAAAAAAAGAAATAAAATTCATGGATGTTCGCAAAGATGTGAAGAAGTGAAACTTCTGTACCCTGTTTTGTACACTTTAGTAATGTAAAATGGTATAGCCACTATGGAAAACACAATGTTGGTCCCCCCAAAATTATTAAGAGAACTATTATAAAATCCAGGAATCACTCATTTAGGTTTATATACAAAGGAGATGAAACAAGAATGTCCAAGAGATATCTACAATTTCATGCCTATGGCAGCAATATACAGAATACAAAACATAGGAAAACTGCCTAGTGTCCATGGGAAGATGAATTAATAAAGAAAATGTGGTGTATACATACAGTGGAATGTCATTCAGTCTTTGAAAAAGAAGGAAATCCTGCCTTTTGCAGCAACACGAAAGAACTTGGAGGACATTTGTAAGAGTGACATAAGCCAGTCACAGAAGGTCAAAAACTGAAAGAAAACTCCGAGAAGCAGAGAGTAGAAGGGTGGTTTCAAGAGCTGGCAAGAGGTTGATATGGGAAGTCTGTGTTCAATGGTTAGCTTGTGTTATTTGCAAAATGGAAAAGTTCTAGACACATGTTGTACAACAAGGTGCATGTAGTCAACAGGACTGCCTGGACATTTCAAAACTTGTTAAGACGTTGGATTTCACTGTATGTGTACTTTTACAACAATAAAATATACATATGTAAAATAAATACAAAGTGGAAAAAGGGGAAAAAAGAAGAAAAATAAGGAAAGGGAGTCAACAGAGGGAAAGAAGAAAGCAGGAAGGGTCTCGAATGTACACAGGTATCAGGAGATAATGGGAGAGAAGCTCCTCTCCCCAGGCTTTAAAGAAGACATCTCTCCAGAGTTCACTCCAGCAAGAGGGGGATGTCCTTTCTCTTCCCCATTCAACCAGAAGCGCCAATAGCATCCTAAGTGTGGCCCAGGCTGTGCTCAGGTGTACACTTTTCCTTGATCTCTAAACCAAACACCCCTGACTCCCCATGGCTCAGGTGCCCTTGCTGTATCTCCTTCCACTTCTCTAAAGCATTTCCCTCTTCAAGTCCAGCCCGAGGCTCTAATCCTGTCCTCACATGTGGGGTCCACTGGGCACGTCTCTAAGTTCTTAAGAGCCTCCCTGTGAGTAGCAGGCACTGAATCACACACCAGGGTTTCACTCAGCACCATCAGGAATCTATGACCTAGGGATTGAGGATTTCTAGAACAACTTTACTCATACACAGTCTCTTGGGTAAACAAGTGACATTTTACAATCAAGCATTTTCTGTTTTTTCTTTGGTGCGGAAGATATTGACACATATAAGGCAATCATATTCTATTAAAGTATGTATTTCTCAAAGGACTCCTATCGAAAAAAAAATTTTAAGTATAACTTTCCTTGTTTTAATTGACTTTACTCCCAGACTTGTTTGCTTGCAAAAGCCTTCAGAAAATACCAAGAACCTACTTCACCTAGCAGTTTGCACAGCAACATGAGTGGAGATGCTCTTGTCACACTGCTTGGTCTCTCGGTCCCAGCTTGTATAGCACAACCTCCTGTCCGCTCTGCTGGGAAGGGAGCCAGTGCCCACCCTGAGCTCAATCCCTGGGGTAGATCTCTTGGTTCTGTCTTCCCTGTATGCAGTGTTTCTTGCACAGCACACAGAAACAGGGCCAGCACAACTGATGGAAAACAAACTTTCCACAGGAGAAGGACATTTCGTTTCCTTAGCACAGAATCCGATAGTGAATATTAGCCTCAAAGGAGAAAGGTGGAGTGAATTTCCTCCTTCTACTCCTGGAGGCTCCTTCTTTCTCGGAATCCTCCAGAACTGGGTGTGGCATATGGGTACAAGCATGGGCTCCCTGAAAAATGAAGGAGGCCTGCCTAGCACTAGTTGCTTCACGTAAGAGGGGAGGACTCATCCCGAGGCTCTAATAGGAAATAGTTAGAATGAGTGAAGTGGCAGAGAGATGTATCATAACCATTCAGAATGCTATGAGACGTACTAAGAGATGAGATTTCTTATTAAATGAAGTTGTAATTGGCCCAGTAGTAGGCATACTGAAACCCAGTTTTGTTCACTAAGAATCCACCCATGGAGCAACTAAGCCCGTGCACAACAACTACTAAGCCTGTGCTCTAGACCCCGCAGGTCAAGGCCAAGATGTCGGAAATTGGAAACATTGTACACTGCTGGTGGGAATGTAAAATGGATCAGCTATTATGAAAAAGAGTATGGGGGTTCCTTATAAAATTATAAACAGAAATATCATATGATTCAGCAATCACAGTTCTGGGTATATATCCAAAGGAAATTAAATCAATATCACAATGAGATGAACTTAGGTTCATTGCAGCATTCTCCAAAATGGCCTAGATATGCAACCAACTTCACGAAACCAGTAAGTGTCCTGTGCCTGAGCTAACCTTAGGTACTTCAAAACAAGTCCGTAAGTCTCTTAGGCCCTTAGAGAGGATGAAAGCAATATTAGAGTTAAAAGTAACTTGTTCCAATTCCCTTAGTCTGGAATACTGAAACAAAATTCTACATCAGAGGAAGCCTTATAAAAACACAGCACCTGACAGGGTTTACCCCAGCCTTGGAAGAACTGGGAAGGATAAGACCAAGGCAGGCCTGAGGGAAAGTCAGAGGGTAGGCAGGACTGGAGTGTGGGGAGCAGGGGCAGGGCTGGCCGGATGGAGCAGTGGGTTGTAAGAAGAGCAGTGACCCTGGGTCCTGCTGCCCTGAGTCTCTGTCCTGGGCCTCTTCAATTCCAGGAGACCAGGTTAGCAGGGCTGTGAGAGCCAGTGTGTGAAGAAGCCCAGCAGCCCCTTCACACAGTCCTCTAAGAATTCCTGCCAGGCATGAAGGGTCTTTAGGGGCAGCTGGACGTGGAGCCCTCTCAAACGGAAGCATGTCAGCACAGCAGCCTTGGGAGGTGCTGAGGCTGAAATGAGGAGACTGAGCACATGCAGTGATCCCAAAGCATGTGTTCTGTGACTCATCCACCTCAGGGAGCGCATTTTCCATGAGGAATAAACAGTGAGGACAAAAGTAAGATGAAGCTACAAGTCCTGAAAGTGTAGAGGGAGAGAGTTCAACTCTCATCCACCACCTGACACTAACTATAAGGACTTGTTCTCCAGTGTCAACTGACTATGAGACTTTTGTTCCCACTAGGATATGGCCATCATACGTGAATGTAAAAAGGAAACCAAAATCCCTGGTGCAAAATACCCTCCAGGTACCAAACAGAAACGAACCATTCATCTTTGGCAGTGAAAAAGCAATGAAAGAGTAGTCTTGTGAGAAAGAAAATTTCTGAATGGCAAAGCAAGAAAAGATGACTATAAGCACAGTACAGTCAAAGGACATGGACACAATAACTCAACTATATCATTAATTTGGAAAGAACAAATCAGAATTCTACACATATTTCCTTCTTCTTCCTGATTTCATATTCACCTCCCTTAGTTTCTAAAGAACCGGGTGGAACCCAAGTGTTCTAGGAATTGTCTCCCTTTAGATCCTACCTGAGAGTTGTTCCCTACGTGAATCGTCATCAGCATCACTGCTATGTATGCTCTCCACGATCCATTCTGTACAAACACAACCATGAGCATAAAGTTATTATACAAGTTGACGCACCCATTTCTCCTACTCGACTTGCTGGCTCACACAGCATCACCCTGGTCTTCCCTCCAGGTTCTCAGACCTCCCCTGTGCTCTGTGCAGACAGAGTCCTTCAATAAGATCTTGATCACAGTTGAAAATTGCAAATGAGGGAGAGATGCTGAGAAAATCACCTTTCGACCCCTCACTTCTATAGACCCATTTATAGCTTTCACCGTCAACCTTACCAACCTGAAATTCCAGATGTTACAGACACACTTGAAACATGGATAGTATGACCAAGCAATTGTGTGTTTTGTGCATTTTTTAATAGAATGAGTTAATTATTGTTTGAACTAAATTAATTATAAATAGACACATTTGGTTCGTGACTACGAGACTGGAAAGCTCAGCTGTAAGAAATCCAAAGATGAGAAAGAGGCAACCAGCCACCCTTCCCCTAGTTGTTCTTTACTGCAGAAAATTTCATGGCCTGATCTGATCATTCATATGTAGGTATATCTTGGGCTCTTGGACCCACGCCACGCATTGGGAGAGTCCTTGTGGACACTGAAATAGTACAGTCAACACTCAGATCCAAGAGGTATTCCCAGCAAGGGGCAGACTTGTAGACAGCGGTGAAGGGCATGGCCCAGTACACCTGTATTAGACATAATCAGAGAGTAGGTGCAGAGGGGAGGGAGGGATTTCACTCTCTCCGTGACTCCATCCGTCACCCCCCTGAATCTAGAAGACCTGAGGAAGGCAGTGGAAAAGGCCCCGTAGGAGGTGAAAAATTTGTATACTGAAAACTACTGGACATTGCGAAAAGAAATTAAAGAAGAGACAAGTAAAGGGAATGACATACGATGTTCATAGACTGGATTATTAAATACTGTTGGCATTTCTATACTACATAAAGTGATGTACACATATATCGCAACAACCCACAAAATTCCATGTCATTATTATAGAAGTGGACAGAATCCTAAAATACATATGGAACCCCCACAAGTAGACAAAACAATCTTGAGAGCAAAGAGCAATGAAGGAGATTAACACTTCCTGAACTCAAAACACATAACAATGCCACAGTAGTCAACACAGTCTGCTAGTGGCATCAAGACAGTGAGATAGACCAATGAAATATAATAGAGAGACCTCAAGTAAACGCACATATATATGGCCAACTGATCTTGGCCAAGGTTCTAAGACTACCAAGTGAAGAAAGGATAGTCTGTTCAACAATCAACAGCATGAAAAGGCAACCTATAGGATGAGAGGAAATATGTGTAAACCTTGTATCTGAATAAGGGACCAATATCCAGAATATATAAGAAACTACCAGAAGTGAATTTCAGAAAAACAGCAGGCAAATAACTGAGTTTAAAAATGGGTAAAAAGCTTCACTAGACATTCCTCCATAAAGACATACAAGTGGTCAATCTACATATGAATATTTGCACAACATCGCTAAGCATCAGGGAAATGGAAATCAAGCCACAAGGAGATATCACTCACACCTGTTAGGATGTGTATTATAAAAAGACAATTAGGGCTTCCCTGGTGGCACAGTGGTTGAGAGTCCGCCTGCTGATGCAGGGGACATGTGTTCGTGCCCCAGTCTGGGAGGATCCCACATGACACTGAGCGGCTGGGCCCATGAGCCATGGCTGCTGAGCCTCTGTGTTTGGAGCCTGTGCTCTGCAACGGGAGAGCCCACAACAATGAGAGGCCCGTGTACTGCAAAAAAAAAAAAAAAAAAGAGAGAAAAGAAAGAAAATTAATGGATGCTGGCAAAGATGTGAAGAAGTGGAACTTCTGTACCCTGTTTTGTACCCTGTAGTAATGGAAAATAGTGTAGCCATTATGGAAAACAGAATGGAGGTCCCCCAAAAATTATTAAGAGACGTATCATAAGATCCAGCAATCACTCATTTAGGTTTATATACAAAGGAGATAAAACAAGAATGTCCAAGAGATATCTACAATCTCATGTCCATTGCAGCATTATACACAATACACAACATAGGAAAACTGCCTAGTGTCCATGGGAAGATGAATTAATAAAGAAAATGTGGTGTATACATAGAATGGAATGTCATTCAGTCTTTGAAAAAGAAGGATATCCTGCCATTTGCAGCAACACGAAAGAACTTGGAGGACATTTGTAAGAGTGACATAAGCCAGTCACAGAAGGTCAAAAACTGAAAGAAAACTCCGAGAAGCAGAGAGTAGAAGGGTGGTTCCAAGAGCTGGCAGGAGGTTGACATGGGAAGTCTCTGTTCAATTGATACCATGTGTTATTTGCAAAATGGAACAGTTCTAGACACATGCTGTACAACAAGGTGCATGTAGTCAACAGGACTGACTGGACATTTCAAAACTTGTTAAGACGTTGGATTTCATTGTATGCGTACTTTTACAACAATAAAATATACATATGTAAAATAAATACAAAGTGGAAAAAGGGGAAAAAAAAGAAAAATAAGGAAAGGGAGTCAACAGAGGGAAAGAAGAAAGCAGGAAGGGTCTAGAATGTACACAGGTATCAGGAGATAATGGGAGAGAAGCTCCTCTCCCCAGGCTTTAAAGAAGACATCTCTCCAGAGTTCACTCCAGCAGGAGGGGGATGTCCTTTCCCTTCCCCATTCAACCAGAAGGGCCAAGAGCATCCTAAGTGTGGCCCAGGCTGTGCTCAGATGTACACTTTTCCTTGATCTCTAAACCAACCACCCCTGACACCCCATGGCTCAGGTGCCCTTCCTGTATCTCCTTCCACTTCTCTAAAGCATTTCCCTCTTCAAGTCCAGCCCGAGGCTCCAATCCTTTCCTCACACGTGGGGTCCACAGGGTGGGTCTCTGAGTTCTTAAGAGCCTCCCTGTGAGTAGCAGGCACTGAATCGCACACCAGGGTTCCCCTCAGCACCATCAGCAAACTACCACCTAGGGATTGAGGATTTCTAGAACAACTTTACTCATACACAGTCTCTTGGGTAAACAAGTGACATTTTACAATCAAGCATTTTCAGGGTTTTCTTTGGTGGGGAAAATATTGACACATATATGGCAATCATATTCTATTAAAGTATGTATTTCTCAAAGGACTCACTATCGAAAAAAATTTTTATATATAACTTTCCATGTTTTAATTGACTTTACTCCCAGTCTTATTTGCTTGCAAAAGCCTTCAGAAAATACCAAGAACCTACTTCACCTGGCAGTTTGCACAGTAACATGAGTGCAGATGCTCTTGTCACAATGCTTGGTTTCTCTATCCCACCTGGCAAAGCACAACCTCCTCTCCAACCTCCTGGGAAGGGAGCCAGTGCCCACCCTGAGCTCAGTCCCTGGGGTAGATCTCTTGGTTCCGTCTTCACTGTATGCAGTGTTTCTTGCCCAGCACACAGAAACAGGGCCGGCACAAGTGATGGAAGACAGACTTTCCACAGGAGAAGGACATTTCGTTTCCTTAGCACAGAATCCGATAGTGAATATTAGCCTCAAAGGAGAAAGGTGGAATGAATTTCCTCCATCTACTCCTGGAGGCCCCTTCTTTCTCGGGCTCCTCCAGAACTGGGTGTGGCATGTGGGTACAAGCATGGGCTCCCTGCAAAAAGAAGGAGGTCTGCCTAGCACAAGGTGCTTCAGGTAAGGGGCAGGACTCATCCCGAGGCTCTAATAGGAAACATTTAGAATGAGGGAAGTCCAGATAGATGTATCATAACCATTCAGAATGCTATGACACGTACTAAGAGATGAGATTTCTTATTAAATGAAGTTGTAATTGACCCAGTAGTAGGGATGCTGAAACCCAGTTTTGTTCACTAAGAATCCAGCCATGGAGCAACTAAGCCCGTGCACCACAACTACTAAGCCTGTGCTCTAGAGCCCGCAAGTCACAACTGCTGAGCCCACGTGCCACAACTACTGAAGCCCATGCACCTAGAGCCCGTGGTCTGGAACAACAGTAGCAACCGAAATGAGAAGCCCTCGTACTGCAACGAAGACCCATCACAGCCAAAAGAAAAAAAAAAAAGAATCCAGTAAACATTTGCCTGGGTGGTGATAGGATTTGTTTTCCAGGTTAAATGAGGCTCAATTGGTATAAATCCAATGCACACCCTGAAAGTGTACGGTTTATTTACTTTTATATCCATACCCATTCATGATGCAGTGGTGATGAGAATATTTTTTAGAAAGTTGGCACCAGTAACAGTGATATTTAGGGGAACATAAATCAAGGCAAACACAACACAAAATGTTCACATAGACACACAGAATCATACCACTCATTTCACATACAGACACACCCAGTCTCATGCACACAAACCTACACCACCTAACCGTAATACAGCTTCTGCCTGGGACTATAGTAATTGGTCACATTACTTGTAAATCACTTTCTATCACCAGGGCCCCTACTCTCTTTCCCAGCACAAATTTGGAATCAGTTTGCCCTCTACACTAAAACCAGCAAGAATGTCCCACTTTCTCATCTTCAAAGTTCTTCCTCCCCAAGTGACTGATTCCGGAATACATACTGTTTACACGTTCTGTGAAGGCCACCTGCAATTACAGAAGAGAAAACACTATGAGGATAAGATCACAGTGATGCTCAAGCCTTTTGTTCATTTGCTGACAGTAGAAAACCTCATAAGAAACAGTGGTCCAGGGAACCCAGCAAGGGTTATCAGAGCAAACCTACTCAGGCTGAAAGGCAAGAACTTTGCTGGGAGGATGGAACTTCCAAGTCCATTTACGTTGGAAATTACAGAATTCTTTGCCTAGAGGAAAAATCGCTCAGGAGAGAGAGCTCCATGCTCTACAGGCTCTACTGGATGCTGTCAATTTTAATGTCCTGTGGAATCAGGCACCATGAGTTGGTAAAAGACTCTCACTCCACATTCTCCCAACCAAGCAAACTGTATGTATCTGGAAGGAGTACCCTCAAATATTCATAACTGAATTCTATTCAAAGAGAAATAAAGCAATATTTCTATCTCAGACCAGAAACAATCCAGCTTACCTTGGGGATCCACGGAGGCTTTTCTCCTGTCCTATCATGGTGCAGGTCATCCGCCACATCCTCAGGGAGAGCTGGAGGGACACAGAATAACTGTCAGGACACTGGTGCTGCGACTCAGGAATTACTCAGGGGCTTTCTTCTCGATGAGGACATGGGGTGGTGTGTATGGATGTGGGAGGTTAGTTAGTGTGGGCTGAGCTGGTGTTGGGCTATCCTCTTTGGGGGATGAAGGAAGGCAAAGGACAAGAGGAAGGAATTGAAAACAGAGCTTTGGCTTTCTAGCTAAGGGGAGCCTCATCAGAAGGGAAGGGTCGATCTAAAAAATGGTAAACACTAAAATGCATGCTCTGTTTCAATGACACAGACCCATGACCCACCCTGCCTCTTTTGAGCTTCTGCTAAATTGCCACTGTCTCTTGATTTTTCCCAGATCACTCTTTCCCCAGCATCCACAATGCCAGCTACTGCATTTATCATGTCTTCTAATGTATAATATTTTATAATTGATTAACAACAACTTCTATTAAAGGACTGAATTCAATCCTAGACAAAATATGCTATATTTATTCACTAATCACTTGTCTTAAGGAAATTCAAATACACAAGATTTGACAAAACTGAAATCCTACCCTTTAGATACAGCCACTCTCAATCGTGTCATATTTTTCTCCCAATCTTTGTTTTCCATACAATGTATGTATGCCCACTGAGTCAGGGGTTGTCCATACTCTAGGGAGCTGTTCCATAAGTGGGACACTTCGTTATGAAGAGGGAGCCCAGACTGAGCACAGCCTGTCTCTAACCCAGCTGTGCAGGAGAAGTGTACAGGCTAACAGTCAGGTTCCACTTTGAGTCCTTGGGCGTGGGCTACAGGAATTGACCAATGCTAAGGCTTATGGTAACATTATCCAATACAATAAAATAGCTCCCTGATTCTTATCTGCTTTTCGCCTTGTTTATGCAATGACACCAGCACTGACAGATATGACCTGTACTGTATACATGGGGTCTCACACCTCTCAGAATCTGGGAGCTGACCAGGAGAATGCAGGTCCTGAGGTGAATTTCACATTAATGACTGTGCCAAAGTCAACTGATAAGTCCACCCATAGCTGCCCTGGATTCTGTGACCACTAAGGCCACCTGATGGGCAAGGTCTGGACCTTTAGAGATGCTAGTATTTCCAGCCAATTATACGGATGCAGGGACTCCATTGCTCCATGACTGAGGATCCCTTGGCTGAGTGGTAAGTGCAGGTCAGGGATCCAGAGCATCCATACTGGGACCCACCCCTGGGTTCTCAGTATGGCTTTTCCACTTAGGAGGTCAAGAGCTTAGAACATTTATCTCTGCACCATCTCCTTCTGAGGAAAAGGAATATTAAACAAATCTGGGCAACAGCTGTGTTGAGGGAAGAACATGCAAACAGCTTCACAAAACAAGTTAGGGTCCTGTGCCTGAGCTAACCTTAGGTACTTCAAAACTACTCCGTAAGTGTCTTAGCCCCTTAGAGCCGATGAAAGTAATATTAGAGTTAAAAGAAACTTGTTCCAATTCCCTTATTCTGGAATACTGAAACAAAAAGCTACAGCAGAGGAAGCCTCATAAACACACAGCACCTGCCATGGTTTACCCCAGCCTTGGAAGAACTGGGAAGGATAAGACCAAGGCAGGCCTGAGGAAAGGTCAGAGGTTAGGCAGGACTGGGGAGTGGGGAGCAGGGGCAGGGCTGTCTGGACGGAGCAGTGGGTTGTAAGAAGAGCAGTGACCCTGGGTCCTGCTGCCCTGAGTCTCTGTCCTGGGCCTCTTCAATTCCAGGAGACCAGGTTAGCAGGGCTGTGAGAGCCAGTGTGTGAAGAAGCCCAGCAGCCCCTTCACACAGTCCTCTAGAATTCCTGCCGGCCATGAAGGGTCTTTAGGATCAGCTGGACGTGGACCCCTCTCAAATGGAAGCATGTCAGCACATCAGCCTTGGGAGGTGCTGAGGCTGAAATGAGGAGACTGAGCACGTGCAGTGATCCCAAATCAAGTGTTCTGTGACTCTTCCACGCCTGGGAGCGTGCTTTCCATGAGGAATAAACAGTGAGGACAAAAGTAAGATGAAGCTACAAGTCCTGAAAGTGTAGAGGGAGAGAGTTCAACTCTCATCCACCACCTGACACAAAGTATAAGAACTTGTTCTCCAGTGTCAAGTGACTATGAGAGTTTTGTTCCCACTAGGACATGGCCATCATACGTGAATGTAAAAAGGAAACCAAAATCCTTGGTGCAAAATACCCTCCAGGTACCGAACAGAAACGAACCTTTCATTTTTGGCAGTGACAAAGCAATGAAAGAGTAGTCTTGTGAGAAAGAAAATTTCTGAATGGCAAAGCATGAAAAGAAGCACAGTACAGTCAAAGGACATGGACACAATAACTCTATTATGTCATTAAAGTTTGGAAAGAACAAATCAGAATTCTACACATATTTCCTTCTTCTTCCTGATTTCATATTCACCTTCCTTAGTTTCTAAAGAACCGGGTGGAACCCAAGTGTTCTAGGAATTGTCTCGCTTTAGATCCTACCTGAGAGTTGTTCCCTATGTGAATCGTCCTCAGCATCACTGCTATGTATGCTCTCCAAGATCCATTCTGTACAAACACAACCATGAGCATAAAGTTATTATACAAGTTGACGCACCCATTTCTCCTACTCGACTTGCTGGCTCACACAGCATCACCCTGGTCTTCCCTCCAGGTTCTCAGACCTCCCCTGTGCTCTGTGCAGACAGAGTCCTTCAATAAGATCTTGATCACAGTTGAAAATTGCAAATGAGGGAGAGATGCTGAGAAAATCACCTTTCGACCCCTCACTTCTATAGACCCATTTATAGCTTTCACCGTCAACCTTACCAACCTGAAATTCCAGATGGTACAGACACACTTGAAACATGGCTAGTGTGACCAAGCACTTGTGTGGTTTTTGCATTTTTTAATAGAATGAGTTAATTATTGTTTGAACTAAATTAATTATAAATAGACACATTTGGTTCGTGGCTACCACACTGGAAAGCTCAGCTGTAAGAAATCCAAAGATGAGAAAGAGGCAACCAGCCACCCCTCCCCTGGTTGTTCTTTACTGCAGAAAATTTGATGGCCTGATCTGATCATTCGTATGTAGGTATATCTTGGGCTCGTGGACCCACGCCACACATTGGGAGAGTCCTTGTGGACACTGAAGTAGTACAGTCAACACTCAGATTCAAAAGGAATTCCCAGCAAGGGGCCCACTTGTAGACAGAGGTGAAGGGCATGGCCCAGTACACCTGTATTAGACATAATCAGAGAGTAGGTGCAGAGGGGAGGGAGGGATTTCACTCTCTCCATGAGTCCATCCTTCTCACCCCTGACTCTAGAAGACATGAGGAAGGCAGTGGAAAAGGCCCCGTAGGAGGTGAAAAATTTGTATACTGAAAACTACAGGACATTGCGGAAAGAAATTAAAGAAGAGACAAATAATTGGAATGATATAAGATGTTCACAGACTGGATTATTAAATACTGTTGGCATTTTCTATACTACATAAAGTGATGTACACATATATCGCAACAACCCACAAAATTCCATGTCATTATTATAGAAGTGGACAGAATTCTAAAATACTTATGGAACCCCCCACAAGCAGATAAAACAATCTTGAGAGCAAAGAGCAATGATGGAGATTAACACTTCCTGAACTCAAAACTCATAACAATGCCACAGTAGTCTAAACAGTCTGCTAGTGGCATCAAGACAGTGAGATAGACCAATGAAATATAATAGAGAGACCCCAAATAAATGCACATATATATGGCCAACTGATCTTGGCCAAGGTTCTAAGATTACCAACTGAAGAAAGGATAGTCTGTTCAACAATCAACAGCATGAAAAGGCAACCTATAGGATGAGAGGAAATATGTGTAAACCTTGTATCTGAATAAGGGACCAATATCCAGAATATATAAGAAACTACTACAAGTCAATTTCAGAAAAAGAGCGGGCAAATAACTGAGTTTAAAAATGGGTAAAAAGCTTCATTAGACATTTCTCCATAAAGACATACAAGTGGTCAATCTACATATGAAAATTTGCTCAACATCGCTAAGCATCAGGGAAATGGAAATCAAGCCACAAGGAGATATCACTCACACCTGTTAGGATGTGTATTATAAAAAGACAATTAGGGCTTCCCTGGTGGCACAGTGGTTGAGAGTCTGCCTGCCATTGCAGGGAACAAGTGTTCGTGCACTGGTCTGGGAGGATCCCACATGCCACTGAGCGGTTGGGCCCATGAGCCATGGCCGCTGAGCCTGTGCGTTTGGAGCCTGTGCTCTGCAACGGGAGAGCCCACAACAATGAGAGGCCCGTGTACTGAAAAAAAAAAAAAAAACGAAAAAAGGAAAAAGAAAGAAAATTAATGGATGCTGGCAAAGATGTGAAGAATACGAACTCCTGTACCCTGTTTTGTACCCTGTTGTAATGTAAGATGGTGTAGGCATTATGGAAAACAGAATGGAGGTCCCCCAAAAATTATTAAGAGAACTATCATAAAATCCACAATCACTCATTTAGGTTTATATATAAAGGAGATAAAACAAGAATGTCCAAGAGATATCTACAATCTGATGTCCATTGCAGCATTATACACAATACACAACATAGGAAAACTGCCTAGTGTCCATGGGAAGATGAATTAATAAAGAAAATGTGCTGTAAACATACAGTGGAATGGCATTCAGTCATTGAAAAAGAAGGAAATCCTGCCATTTGCAGCAACACGAAAGAACTTGGAGGACATTTGTAAGAGTGACAGAAGCCAGTCACAGAAGGTGAAAAACTGAAAGAAAACTCCGAGAAGCAGAGAGTAGTAGGGTGCTTCCAAGAGCTAGCAAGAGGTTGACATGGGAAGTCTGTGTTCAATGGTTAGCATTTGTTATTTGCAAAATGGAAAAGTTCTAGACACATGCTGTACAACAAGGTGCATGTAGTCAACAGGACTGTCTGGACATTTCAAAACTTGTTAAGATGTTGGATTTCATCGTATGTGTACTTTTACAACAATAAAATACACATATGTAAAATAAATACAAAGTGGAAAAAGGGGAAAAAAGAAGAAAAATAAGGAACGGGAGTCAACAGAGGGAAAGAAGAAAGGAGGAAGGGTCTCGAATGTACACAGCTATCAGGAGATAATGGGAGAGAAGCTCCTCTCCCCAGGCTTTAAAGAAGACATCTCTCCAGAGTTCACTCCAGCAAGAGGGGCTGTCCTTTCTCTTCCCCATTCAAGCAGAAGTGCCAATAGCATCCTAAGTGTGGCCCAGGCTGTGCTCAGGTGTACACTTTTCCTTGATCTCTAAACCAAACACCCCTGACTCCCCATGGCTCAGGTGCCCTTCCTGTATCTCCTTCCAATTCACTAAAGCATTTCCCTCTTCAAGTGCAGCCCGAGGCGCCAATCCTGTCCTCACACGTGTTGTCCACTGGGCGGGTCTCTGAGTTCTTAAGAGCCTCCCTGTGAGTAGCAGGCACTGAATCACACACCAGGGTTCCCCTCAGCACCATCAGCAAACTACCACCTAGGGATTGAGGATTTCTAGAACAACTTTACTCATACACAGTCTCTTGTGTAAACAAGTGACATTTTACAGTCAAGCATTTTCAGTGTTTTCTTTGGTGGGGAAAATATTGACACATATAAGGCAATCATATTCTATTAAAGTATGTATTTCTCAAAGGACTCACTATCGAAAATAAATTTTTAACTATAACTTTCCATGTTTTAATTAACTTTACTCCCAGACTTGTTTGCTTGCAAAAGCCTTCAGAAAATACCAAGAACCTACTTCATCTGGCAGTTTGCACAGAAAAATGAGTGGAGATGCTCTTGTCACACTGCTTGGTTTCTCTGTCCTACCTTGCAAAGCACAACCTCCTATCTGCCCTCCTGGGATGGGAGCCAGTGCCCACCCTGAGCTCAATCCCTGGGGTAGATTTCTTGGTTCTGTCTTCATTGTATGCAGTGTGTCTTGCCCAGCACACAGAAACAGGGCCGGCACAAGTGATGGAAGACAGACTTTCCACAGGAGAAGGACATTTCGTTTCCTTAGCACAGAATCCGATAGTGAATATTAGCCTCAAAGGAGAAAGGTGGAGTGAATTTCCTCCATCTACTCCTGGAGGCTCCTTCTTTCTCGGACTCCTCCAGAACTGGGTGTGGCATGTGGGTACAAGCATGGGCTCCCTGCAAAAGGAAGGAGGCCTGCCTAGCACTAGGTGCTTCAGGTAAGGGGGGAGGACTCATCCCGAGGCTCTAATAGGAAACAGTTAGAATGAGGGAAGTGGCAGAGAGATGTATCATAACCATTCAGAATGCTATGAGACCTACTAAGAGATGAGATTTCTTATTAAATAAAGTTGTAATTGACCCAGTAGTAGGGATGCTGAAACCCAGCTTTGTTCATTAGGAATCCAGCCATGGAGCAACTAAGTCCGTGCACCACAACTACTAAGCCTGTGCCGTAGAGCCTGCAAGTCACAACTACTGAGCCCACGTGCCACAACTATTGAAGCCCATGCACCTAGAGCCCGTGCTCTGGAACAACAGAAGCCACTGAAATGAGAAGCCCACACACTGCAACGAAGACACAACACAGCCAAAAGAATAATAATAATGATAATCCAGTAAACATTTGCCTGGGTGGTGATAGGATTTGTTTTCCAGGTTACATGAGGCTCACTTGGTATAAAATCAATGCACACACTGAAAGTATACAGTTTATTTACTTTTATATCCATACCCATTCATGATGCAGTGGTGATGGGAATAATTTTTAGAAAGTTGCCACCAGTAACAGTGATGTTTAGGGGAACATAAATCAAGGCAAACACAACACAAAAAGTTCACTTACACACACAGAATCATCCCACTCATTTCACATACAGACACCCCCAGTCTCATGCACACAAACCTACACCACCTAACCGTAATACAGCTTCTTCCTGGGACTATAGTAATTGGTCACATTACTTGTAGATCACTTTCTGTCACCAGGACACCTACTCTCAATCCCAGCACAAATTTGGAATCAGTCTGCCCTCTACACTAAAACCAGCAAGAATGTCCCACTTTCTTATCTTCAAAGTTCTTCCTCCCCAAGTGACTGATTCCGGAATACATACCGTTTACACGTTCTGTGAAGGCCACCTGCAATTACAGAAGAGAAAACACTATGAGGATAAGATCACAGTGATGCTCAGGTCTTTTGTTCATTTGCTGACAGTAGAAAACCTCATAAGAAACAGTGGTCCAGGGAACCCAGCAAGGGTTATCAGAGCAAACCTACTCAGGCTGAAAGGCAAGAACATTGCTGGGAGGATGGAACTTCCGAGTCTATTTAGGTTGGAAATTACAGAATTCTTTGCCTAGAGGAAAAATCGCTGCAGGAGAGAGAGCTCCATACTCTACAGTCTGTAATGGATGCTGTCAATTGTAATGTCCTGTGGAATCAGGCTGCATGAGTTGGTAATAGACTCTCACTCCACATTCTCCCAACCAAGGGAATTGTATGTATCTGGAAGGAATACCCTCAAATATTCATAACTTAATTCTATTCAAAGAGAAATAAAGCAATATTTCTATCTCAGACCAGAAACAATCCAGCTTACCTTGGGGATCCACGGAGGCTTTTCTCCTGTCCTATCATGGTGCAGGTCATCCGCCACATCCTCAGGGAGAGCTGGAGGGACACAGAGTAACTGTCAGGACACTGGTGCTGCGACTCAGGAATCACTCAGGGGCTTTCTTCTCGATGAGGACATGGGGTGGTGTGTATGGATGTGGGAGGTTAGTAAGTGTGGGCTGAGCTGGTGTTGGGCCATCCTCTTTGGGGGATGAAGGAAGGCAAAGGACAAGAGGAAGGAAATGAAAACAGAGCTTTGGCTTTCTAGCTAAGGGGAGCCTCATCAGAAGGGAAGGGTCGATCTAAAAAATGGTAAACACTAAAATGCATGCTCTGTTTCAATGACACAGACCCATGACCCACCCTGCCTCTTTTGAGCTTCTGCTAAATTGCCACTGTCTCTTGATTTTTCCCAGATCACTCTTTCCCCAGCATCCACAATGCCAGCTACTGCATTTATCATGTCTTCTAATGTATAATATTTTATACTTGATTAACAACAACCTCTATTAAAGGACTGAATTCAATCCTAGACAAAATATGCTATATTTATTCACTAATCACTTGTCTTAAGGAAAATCAAATACACAAGATTTGACAAAACTGAAATCCTACCATTTAGATACAGCCACTCTCAATCGTGTCATATTTTTCTCCCAATCTTTGTTTTCCATACAATGTATGTATGCCCCCTGAGTCAGGGGTTGTCCATACTCTAGGGAGCTGTTCCATAAGTGGGACACTTCGTTATGAAGAGGGAACCCGGACTGAGCACAGCCTGTCTCTAACCGAGCTGTGCAGGAGAAGTGTACAGTCTAACAGTCAGGTTCCACTTTGAGTCCCTGGGTGTGGGCTACAGGAATTGACCAATGCTAAGGCTTATGGTAACATTATCCAATACAATAAAATAGCTCCCTGATTCTTATCTTCTTTTGGCCTTGTTTAAGCAATGACACCAGCACTGACAGATATGACCTGTACTGTATACATGGGGTCTCACACCTCTCTGAATCTGGGAGCTGACCAGGAGAACGCAGGTCCTGAGGTGAATTTCACATTAATGACTGTGCCAAAGTCAACTGATAAGTCCACCCATAGCTGCCCTGGATTCTGTGACCACTAAGGCCACCTGATGGGCAAGGTCTGGAATTTTAGAGATGCTAGGACTTCCAGCCAGGATACGGATGCAGGCACTCCCTTGCTCCATGACTGCGGATCCCTTGGCTGAGTGGTAAGTGCAGCTCAGGGATCCAGAGCCTCCATACTGGGACCCACCCCTGGGTTCTCAGTATGGCTTTTCCACTTAGGAGGTCAAGAGCTTAGAACATTTATCTCTGCAGCATCTCCTTCTGAGGAAAAGGAATATTAAACAAATCTGGGCAACAGCTGTGTTGAGGGAAGAACATGCAAACAACTTCACAAAACAAGTTAGGGTCCTGTGCCTGAGCTAACCTTAGGTACTTCAAAACTACACCGTAAGTGTCTTAGCCCCTTAGAGCAGATGAAAGTAATATTAGAGTTAAAAGTAACTTGTCCCAATTCCCTTATTCTGCAATACTGAAACAAAAAGCTACAGCAGAGGAAGCCTCATAAACACACAACTCCTGCCAGGGTTTACCCAGGCCTTGAAAGAACTGGGAAGGATAAGACCAAGGCAGGCCTGAGGAAAGGTCAGAGGGTAGGCAGGACTGGGGAGTGGGGAGCAGGGGCAGGGCTGTCTGGACGGAGCAGTGGGTTGTAAGAAGAGCAGTGACCCTGGGTCCTGCTGCCCTGAGTCTCTGTCCTGGGCCTCTTCAATTCCAGGAGACCAGGTTAGCAGGGCTGTGAGAGCCAGTGTGTGAAGAAGCCCAGCAGCCCCTTCACACAGTCCTCTAGAATTCCTGCCGGCTATGAAGGGTCTTTAGGATCAGCTGGACGTGGACCCCTCTCAAATGGAAGCATGTCAGCACATCAGCCTTAGGAGGTGCTGAGGCTGAAATGAGGAGACTGAGCACATGCAGTGATCCCAAATCAAGTGTTCTGTGACTCTTCCACCTCTGGGAGCGTGCTTTCCATGAGGAATAAACAGTGAGGACAAAAGTAAGATGAAGCTACAAGTCCTGAAAGTGTAGAGGGAGAGAGTTCAACTCTCATCCACCACCTGACACAAAGTATAAGAACTTGTTCTCCAGTGTCAAGTGACTATGAGAGTTTTGTTCCCACTAGGACATGGCCATCATACGTGAATGTAAAAAGGAAACCAAAATCCTTGGTGCAAAATACCCTCCAGGTACCGAACAGAAACGAACCTTTCATTTTTGGCAGTGACAAAGCAATGAAAGAGTAGTCTTTGAGAAAGAAAATTTCTGAATGGCAAAGCATGAAAAGAAGCACAGTACAGTCAAAGGACATGGACACAATAACTCTATTATATCATTAAAGTTTGGAAAGAACAAATCAGAATTCTACACATATTTCCTTCTTCCTGATTTCCTATTCACCTTCCTTAGTTTCTAAAGAACCGCGTGGAACCCAAGTGTTCTAGGAATTGTCTCGCTTTAGATCCTACCTGAGAGTTGTTCCCTATGTGAATCGTCCTCAGCATCACTGCTATGTATGCTCTCCAAGATCCATTCTGTATGAACACAACCATGAGCATAAAGTTATTATACAAGTTGACCCACCCATTTCTCCTACTCGACTTGCTGGCTCACACAGCATCACCCTGGTATTCCCTCCAGGTTCTCAGACCTCCCCTGTGCTCTGTGCAGACAGAGTCCTTCAATAAGATCTTGATCACAGTTGAAAATTGCAAATGAGGGAGAGATGCTGAGAGAATCACCTTTCAACCACTCACTTCTATTGACCCATTTATAGCTTTCACCGTCAACCTTACCAACCTGAAATTTCAGATGTTACAGACGTACTTGAAACATGGCTAGTGTGACCAAGCACTTGTGTGGTTTTTGCATTTTTTAATAGAATGAGTTAATTATTGTTTGAACTAAATTAATTATAAATAGACACATTTGGTTCGTGGCTACCACACTGGAAAGCTCAGCTCTAAGAAATCCAAAGATGAGAAAGAGGCAAACAGCCACCCCTCCCCTGGTTGTTCTTTACTGCAGAAAATTTGATGGCCTGATCTGATCATTCGTATGTAGGTATATCTTGGGCTCTTGGACCCACGCTAGGCATTGCAAGAGTCCTTGTGGACACTGAAATAGTACAGTCAACACTCAGATTCAAGAGGAATTCCCAGCAAGGGGCCCACTTGTAGACAGATGTGAAGGGCATGGCCCAGTACACCTGTATTAGACATAATCAGAGTGTAGGTGCAGAGGGGAGGGAGGGATTTCACTCTCTCCATGAGTCCATCCTTCTCACCCCTGACTCTAGAAGACCTGAGGAAGGCAGTGGAAAAGGCCCCGTAGGAGGTGAAAAATTTGTATACTGAAAACTACAGGACATTGCGGAAAGAAATTAAAGAAGAGACAAATAATTGGAATGATATAAGATGTTCATAGACTGGATTATTAAATACTGTTGGCATTTTCTATACTACATAAAGTGATGTACACATATATCGCAACAACCCACAAAATTCCATGTCATTATTATAGAAGTGGACAGAATCCTAAAATACATATGGAACCCCCCACAAGTAGATAAAACAATCCTGAGAGCAAAGAGCAATGATGGAGATTAACACTTCCTGAACTCAAAACACATAACAATGCCACAGTAGTCAACACAGTCTGCTAGTGGCATCAAGACAGTGAGATAGATCAATGAAATATAATAGAGAGACCCCAAATAAACGCACATATATATGGCCAACTGATCTTGGCCAAGGTTCTAAGATTACCAAGTGAAGAAAGGATAGTCTGTTCAACAATCAACAGCATGAAAAGGCAACCTATCGGATGAGAGGAAATATGTGTAAACCTTGTATCTGAATAAGGGACCAATATCCAGAATATATAAGAAACTACTACAAGTCAATTTCAGAAAAAGAGCGGGCAAATAACTGAGTTTAAAAATGGGTAAAAAGCTTCATTAGACATTTATCCATAAAGACATACAAGTAGTCAATCTACATATGAAAATTTGCTCAACATCGCTAAGCATCAGGGAAATGGAAATCAAGCCACAAGGAGATATCACTCACACCTGTTAGGATGTGCATTATAAAAAGACAATTAGGGCTTCCCTGTTGGCACAGTGGTTGAGAGTCTGCCTGCCGATGTAGGGTACAACTGTTCATGCACTGGTCTGGGAGGATCCCACATGCCGCTGAGCGATTGGGCCCATGAGCCATGGCCGCTGAGCCTGTGCGTTTGGAGCCTGTGCTCCACAACAGGAGAGCCCACAACAATGAGAGGCCCGTGTACTGCAAAAAAAAAAAAAAAAAAAAAAAAAAAAAAAAAAGAAAAGAAAAAAGAAAGAAAATTAATGGATGCTGGCAAAGATGTGAAGAATAGGAACTCCTGTACCCTGTTTTGTACCCTGTTGTAATGTAAAATGGTGTAGCCATTATGGAAAACAGAATGGAGGTCCCCCAAAAATTATTAAGAGAACTATCATAAAATCCACAATCACTCATTTAGGTTTATATACAAAGGAGATAAAACAAGAATGTCCAAGAGATATCTACAATCTCATGTCCATTGCAGCATTATACACAATACACAACATAGGAAAACTGCCTAGTGTCCATGGGAAGATGAATTAATAAAGAAAATGAGGTGTAAACATACAGTGGAATGTCATTCAGTCGTTGAAAAGGAAGGAAATCCTGCCATTTGCAGCAACACGAAAGAACTTGGAGGACATTTGTAAGAGTGAAATAAGCCAGTCACAGAAGGTCAAAAACTGAAAGAAAACTCTGAGAAGCAGAGAGTAGAAGGGTGGTTCCAACAGCTGGCAGGAGGTTGACATGGTAAGTCTCTGTTCAATGGTTAGTATGTGTTATTTCAAAATGGAAAAGTTCTAGACACATGCTGTACAACAAGGTGCATGTAGTCAACAGGACTGCCTGGACATTTCAAAACTTGTTAAGACGTTGGATTTCATCATATGTGTACTTTTACAACAATAAAATACACATATGTAAAATAAACACAAAGTGGAAAAAGGGGAAAGAAGAAGAAAAATAAGGAACGGGAGTCAACAGAGGGAAGGAAGAAAGCAGGAAGGGTCTCTAATGTACACAGGTATCAGGAGATAATGGGAGAGAAGCTCCTCTCCCCAGGCTTTAAAGAAGACATCTCTCCAGAGTTCACTCCAGCAGGAGGGGGATGTCCTTTCTCTTCCCCATTCCACCAGAAGTGCCAATAGCATCCTAAGTGTGGCCCAGGCTGTGCTCAGTTGTACACTTTTCCTTGATCTCTAAACCAACAACCCCTGACTCCCCATGGCTCAGGTGCCCTTCCTGTATCTCCATCCACTTCACTAAAGCATTTCCCTCTTCAAGTGCGGTCCGAGGCGCCGATCCTGTCCTTACACGTGGGGTCCACTGGGTGGGTCTCTGAGTTCTTAAGAGCCTCCCTGTGAGTAGCAGGCACTGAATCACACACCAGGGTTCCCCTCAGCACCATCAGCAAACTACGACCTAGGGATTGAGGATTTCTAGAACAACTTTACTCATACACAGTCTCTTGGGTAAACAAGTGACATATTACAATCAAGCATTTTCAGTGTTTTCTTTGGTGGGGAAAATATTGACACATATAAGGCAATCATATTCTATTCAAATATGTATTTCTCAAAGGACTCACTATCGAAAATAAATTTTAAGTATATCTTTAAAAGTTTTAATTGACTTTACTCCCAGACTTGTTTGCTTGCAAAAGCCTTCAGAAAATACCAAGAACCTACTTCATCTGGGAGTTTGCACAGCAACATGAGTGGAGATGCTCTTGTCACACTCCTTGGTTTCTCTGTCCCACCCTGCAAAGCACAACCTCCTGTCCGCCCTCCTGGGAAGGGGGCCAGTGCCCACACTGAGCTCAATCCGTGGGGTAGATATCTTGGTTCTGTCTTCACTGTATGCAGTGTTTCTTGCCCAGCACACAGAAACAGGGCCGGCACAAGTGATGGAAGACAGACTTTCCACAGGAGAAGGACATTTCGTTTCCTTAGCACAGAATCCGATAGTGAATATTAGCCTCAAAGGAGAAAGGTGGAGTGAATTTCCTCCATCTACTCCTGGAGGCTCCTTCTTTCTCGGACTCCTCCAGAACTGGGTGTGGCATGTGGGTACAAGCATGGGCTCCCTGCAAAAGGAAGGAGGCCTGCCTAGCACTAGGTGCTTCAGGTAAGGGGGGAGGACTCATCCCGAAGCTCTAATAGGAAACAGTTAGAATGAGGGAAGTGGCAGAGAGATGTATCATAACCATTCAGAATGCTATGAGACCTACTAAGAGATGAGATTTCTTATTAAATGAAGTTGTAATTGACCCAGTAGTAGGGATGCTGAAACCCAGTTTGGTTCATTAAGATACCAGCCATTGGGCAACTAAGCTAGTGCACCACAACTACTAAGCCTGTGCCGTAGAGCCTGCAAGTCACAACTACTGAGCCCACGTGCCACAACTATTGAAGCCCATGCACCTAGAGCCCGTGCTCTGGAACAACAGAAGCCACCGAAATGAGAAGCCCGCACACTGCAACGAAGAAACAACACAGCCAAAAAAATAATAATAATAATAATCCAGTAAACATTTGCCTGGGTGGTGATAGGATTTGTTTTCCAGGTTAAATGAGGCTCACTTGGTATAAAATCAATGCACACACTGAAAGTATACAGTTTATTTACTTTTATATCCATACCCATTCATGATGCAGTGGTGATGGGAATATTTTTTAGAAACTTGGCACCAGTAACAGTGATGTTTAGGGGAACATAAATCAAGGGAAACACAACACAAAAAGTTCACTTACACACACAGAATCATCCCACTCATTTCACATACAGACACACCCAGTCTCATGCACACAAACCTACACCACCTAACCGTAATACAGCTTCTTCCTGGGACTATAGTAATTGGTCACATTACTTGTAGATCACTTTCTATCACCAGGACACCTACTCTCATTCCCAGCACAAATTTGGAATCAGTCTGCCCTCTACACTAAAACCAGCAAGAATGTCCCACTTTCTTATCTTCAAAGTTCTTCCTCCCCAAGTGACTGATTCCACAATACATACCGTTTTCACGTTCTGGGAAGGCCACCTGCAATTACAGAAGAGAAAACACTATGAGGATAAGATCACAGTGATGCTCAGGTCTTTTGTTCATTTGCTGACAGTAGAAAACCTCATAAGAAACAGTGGTCCAGGGAACCCAGCAAGGGTTATCAGAGCAAACCTACTCAGGCTGAAAGGCAAGAACTTTGCTGGGAGGATGGAACTTCCAAGTCCATTTAGGTTGGAAATTACAGAATTCTTTGTCTACAGGAAAAATCGCTGCAGGAGAGAGAGCTCCGTACTCTACAGGCTGTAATGGATGCTGTCAATTGTAATGTCCTGTGGAATCAGGCTGCATGAGTTGGTAATAGACTCTCACTCCACATTCTCCCAACCAAGGGAATTGTATGTATCTGGAAGGAATACCCTCAAATATTCATAACTTAATTCTATTCCAAGAGAAATAAAGCAATATTTCTATCTCAGACCAGAAACAATCCAGCTTACCTTGGGGATCCACGGAGGCTTTTCTCCTGTCCTATCATGGTGCAGGTCATCCGCCACATCCTCAGGGAGAGCTGGAGGGACACAGAGTAACTGTCAGGACACTGGTGCTGCGACTCAGGAATTACTCAGGGCCTTTCTTCTCAATGAGGACATGGGGTGGGTGGTGTGTATGGATGTGGGAGGTTAGTAAGTGTGGGCTGATCTGGTGTTGGGCCATCCTCTTTAGGGGATGAAGGAAGGCAAAGGACAAGAGGAAGGAAATGAAAACAGAGCTTTGGCTTTCTAGCTATGGGGAGCCTAATCAGAAGGGAGGGGTCGATCTAAAAAATGGTAAACACTAAAATGCATGCTCTGTTTCAATGACAAAGACCCATGACCCATCCTGCCTCTTTTGAGCTTCTGCTAAATTGCTACTGTCTCTTAATTTTTCCCAGATCACTCTTTCCCCAGCATCCACAATGCCAGCTACTGCATTTATCATGTCTTCTGTTGTGTGATATTTTATACTTGATTAACAGCAACCTCCATTAAAGGACTGTATTCAATCCTAGACAAAATATGCTATATTTATTCACTAATCACTTGTCTTAAAGAAAATCAAATACACAAGATTTGACAAAACTGAAATCCTACCATTTAGATACAGCCACTATCAATCGTATCATATTTTTCTCCCACTCTTTGTTTTCTATACAATATACATATGCCCACAGAGTCAGGGGTTGTCCATACTCTAGGGAGCTGTTCCATAAATGGGACACTTCGTTATGAAGAGGGAGCCCAGACTGAGCACAGTCTGTCTCTAACCCAGCTGCGCAGGAGAAGTGTACAGGCTAACAGTCAGGTTCCACTTTGAGTCCTTGGGTGTGGGCTACAGGAATTGACCAATTCTACGGCTTATGGTAATGTTATCCAATACAATAAAATAGCTCCCTGATTCTTATCTGCTTTTGGCCTTGTTTAAGCAATGACACCAGCACTGACAGATATGACCTGTACTGTATACATGGGGTCTCAAACCTCTCAGAATCTGGGAGCTGACCAGGAGAATGCAGGTCCTGAGGAGAATTTTACATTAATGACTGAGCCAAAGTCAACTGATAAGTCCACCCATAGCTGCCCTGGATTCTGTGACCACTAAGGCCACCTGATGGGCAAGGTCTGGAACTTTAGAGATGCTAGGACTTCCAGCCAAGGATACGGATGCAGGGACTCCCTTGCTCCATGACTGAGGATCCCTTGGCTGAGTGGTAAGTGCAGGTCAGGGATCCAGAGCATCCATACTTGTACCCAACCCTGGGTTCTCAGAATGGCTTTTCCACTTAGGAGGTCAAGAGCTTAGAACATTTATCTCTGCACCATCTCCTTCTGAGGAAAAGGAATATTAACCAAATCTGGGCAACAGCTGTGTTGAGGGAAGAACATGCAAACAACTTCACAAAACAAGTAAGGGTCCTGTGCCTGAGCTAACCTTAGGTACTTCCAAACTACTCCGTAAGTGCCTTAGCCCCTTAGAGAGGATGAAAGCAATATTAGAGTTAAAAGTAACTTGTACCAATTCCCTTAGTCTGGAATGCTGAAACAAAAGTTCTACAGCAGAGGAAGCCTCATAAACACACAACTCCTGCCAGGGTTTACCCCAGCCTTGGAAGAACTGGGAAGGATAAGACCAAGGCAGGCCTGAGGAAAGGTCAGAGGTTAGGCAGGACTGGGGAGTGGGGAGCAGGGGCAGGGCTGTCTGGACGGAGCAGTGGGTTGTAAGAAGAGCAGTGACCCTGGGTCCTGCTGCCCTGAGTCTCTGTCCTGGGCCTCTTCAATTCCAGGAGACCAGGTTAGCAGGGCTGTGAGAGCCAGTGTGTGAAGAAGCCCAGCAGCCCCTTCACACAGTCCTCTAAAATTCCTGCCGGCCATGAAGGGTCTTTAGGATCAGCTGGACGTGGACCCCTCTCAAATGGAAGCATGTCAGCACATCAGCCTTGGGAGGTGCTGAGGCTGAAATGAAGAGACTGAGCACATGCAGTGATTCCAAATCAAGTGTTCTGTGACTCTTCCACTTCTGGGAGCGTGCTTTCCATGAGGAATAAACAGTGAGGGCAAAAGTAAGATGAAGCTACAAGTCCTGAAAGTGTAGAGGGAGAGAGTTCAACTCTCATCCACCACCTGACACAAAGTATAAGAACTTGTTCTCCAGTGTCAAGTGACTATGAGAGTTTTGTTCCCACTAGGACATGGCCATCATACATGAATGTAAAAAGGAAACCAAACTCCTTGGTGCAAAATACCCTCCAGGTACTGAACAGAAACGAACCTTTCATTTTTGGCAGTGACAAAGCAATGAAAGAGTAGTCTTGTGAGAAAGAAAATTTCTGAATGGCAAAGCATGAAAAGAAGCACAGTACAGTCAAAGGACATGGACAGAATAACTCTATTATATCATTAAAGTTTGGAAAGAACAAATCAGAATTCTACACATATTTCCTTCTTCCTGATTTCCTATTCACCTTCCTTAGTTTCTAAAGAACCGGGTGGAACCCAAGTGTTCTAGGAATTGTCTCGCTTTAGATCCTACCTGAGAGTTGTTCCCTATGTGAATCGTCCTCAGCATCACTGCTATGTATGCTCTCCAAGATCCATTCTGTACAAACACAACCATGAGCATAAAGTTATTATACAAGTTGACGCACCCATTTCTCCTACTCGACTTGCTGGCTCACACAGCATCACCCTGGTCTTCCCTCCAGGTTCTCAGACCTCCCCTGTGCTCTGTGCAGACAGAGTCCTTCAATAAGATCTTGATCACAGTTGAAAATTGCAAACGAGGGAGAGATGCTGAGAAAATCACCTTTCGACCCCTCACTTCTATAGACCCATTTATAGCTTTCACCGTCAACCTTACCAACCTGAAATTCCAGATGGTACAGACACACTTGAAACATGGCTAGTGTGACCAAGCACTTGTGTGGTTTTTGCATTTTTTAATAGAATGAGTTAATTATTGTTTGAACTAAATTAATTATAAATAGACACATTTGGTTCGTGGCTACCACACTGGAAAGCTCAGCTGTAAGAAATCCAAAGATGAGAAAGAGGCAACCAGCCACAACTCCCCTGGTTGTTCTTTACTGCAGAAAATTTGATGGCCTGATCTGATCATTTGTATGTAGGTATATCTTGGGCTCTTGGACCCACGCGACACTTTGGGAGAGTCCTTGTGGACACTGAAATAGTACAGTCAACACTCAGATTCAAGAGGAATTCCCAGCAACGGGCCCACTTGTAGACAGAGGTGAAGGGCATGGCCCAGTACACCTGTATTAGACATAATCAGAGAGTAGGTGCAGAGGGGAGGGAGGGATTTCACTCTCTCCATGAGTCCATCCTTCTCACCCCTGACTCTAGAAGACCTGAGGAAGGCAGTGGAAAAGGCCCCACAGGAGGTGAAAAATTTGTATACTGAAAACTACAGGACATTGCGGAAAGAAATTAAAGAAGAGACAAATAATTGGAATTATATAAGATGTTCATAGACTGGATTATTAAATACTGTTGGCATTTCTATACTACATAAAGTGATGTACACATATATCGCAACAACCCACAAAATTCCATGTCATTATTATAGAAGTGGACAAAATCCTAAAATACATATGGAACCCCCCACAAGCAGATAAAACAATCTTGAGAGCAAAGAGCAATGATGGAGATTAACACTTCCTGAACTCAAAACACATAACAATGCCACAGTAGTCAACACAGTCTGCTAGTGGCATCAAGACAGTGAGATAGACCAATGAAATATAATAGACAGACCCCAAATAAATGCACATATATATGGCCAACTGATCTTGGCCAAGGTTCTAAGATTACCAAGTGAAGAAAGGATAGTCTGTTCAACAATCAACAGCATGAAAAGGCAACCTATCGGATGAGAGGAAATATTTGTAAACCTTGTATCTGAATAAGGGACCAATATCCAGAATATATAAGAAACTACTACAAGTCAATTTCAGAAAAAGAGCGGGCAAATAACTGAGTTTAAAAATGGGTAAAAAGCTTCATTAGACATTTCTCCATAAAGACATACAAGTAGTCAATCTACATATGAAAATTTGCTCAACATCGCTAAGCATCAGGGAAATGGAAATCAAGCCACAAGGAGATATCACTCACACCTGTTAGGATGTGCATTATAAAAAGACAATTAGGGCTTCCCTGGTGGCACAGTGGTTGGAAGTCTGCCTGCCGATGTCGGGTACAAGTGTTTGTGCACTGGTCTGGGAGGATCCCACATGCCGCTGAGCGGTTGGGCCCATGAGCCATGGCCGCTGAGCCTGTGCGTTTGGAGCCTGTGCTCCACAACGGAAGGTCCCAAAACAATGAGAGGCCCGTGTACTGCAAAAAAAAAAAAAGAAAAAAGAAAAGAAAAGGAAAAAGGAAAAAGAAAGAAAATTAATGGATGCTGGCAAAGATGTGAAGAATTGGAACTCCTGTACCCTGTTTTGTACCCTTTAGTAATGTAAAATGGTGTAGCCATTATGGAAAACAGAATGGAGGTCCCCCAAAAATTATTAAGAGAACTATCATAAAATCCACAATCACTCATTTAGGTTTATATATAAAGGGGATAAAACAAGAATGTCCAAGAGATATCTACAATCTCATGTCCATTGCAGCATTGTACACAATACACAACATAGGAAAACTGCCTAGTGTCCATGGGAAGATGAATTAATAAAGAAAATGTGCTGTAAACATACAGTGGAATGTCATTCAGTCGTTGAAAAAGAAGGAAATCCTGCCATTTGCAGCAACACGAAAGAACTTGGAGGACATTTGTAAGAGTGACATAAGCCAGTCACAGAAGGTCAAAAACTGAAAGAAAACTCCGAGAAGCAGAGAATAGTAGGGTGGTTCCAAGAGCTGGCAAGAGGTTGACATGGGAAGTCTGTGTTCAATGGTTAGCATGTGTTATTTGCAAAATGTAAAAGTTCTAGACACATGCTGTACAACAAGGTGCATGTAGTCAACAGGACTGACTGGACATTTCAAAACTTGTTAAGACGTTGGATTTCATCGTATGTGTACTTTTACAACAATAAAATACACATATGTAAAATAAATACAAAGTGGAAAAAGGGGAAAAAAGAAGAAAAATAAGGAACGGGAGCCAACAGAGGGAAAGAAGAAAGCAGGAAGGGTCTCTAATGTACACAGGTATCAGGAGATAATGGGAGAGAAGCTCCTCTCCCCAGGCTTTAAAGAAGACATCTCTCCACAGTTCACTCCAGCAAGAGGGGCATGTCCCTTCTCTTCCCCATTCAACCAGAAGCGCCAATAGCATCCTAAGTGGGGCCCAGGCTGTGCTCAGGTGTACACTTTTCCTTGATCTCTAAACCAAACACCCCTGACTCCCCATGGCTCAGGTGCCCTTCCTGTATCTCCTTCCACTTCTCTAAAGCATTTCCCTCTTCAAGTGCAGCCCGAGGCGCCAATCCTGTCCTCACTCGTGGGGTCCACTGGGCGGGTCTCTGTGTTCTTAAGAGCCTCCCTGTGAGTAGCAGGCACTGAATCGCACACCAGGGTTCCCCTCAGCACCATCAGCAAACTACGACCTAGGGATTGAGGATTTCTAGAACAACTTTACTCATACACAGTCTCTTGGGTAAACAAGTGACATATTACAATCAAGCATTTTCAGTGTTTTCTTTGGTGGGGAAAATATTGACACATATAAGGCAATCATATTCTATTAAAGTATGTATTTCTCAAAGGACTCACTATCGAAAAAAAAATTTTAACTATAACTTTCCATGTTTTAATTGACTTTACTCCCAGACTTGTTTGCTTGCAAAAGCCTTCAGAAAATACCAAGAACCTACTTCATCTGGCAGTTTGCACCGCAACATGAGTGGAGATGCTCTTGTCACACTCCTTGGTTTCTCTATCCTACCTTGCAAAGCACAACCTCCTGTCTGCCCTCCTGTGATGGGAGCCAGTGCCCACCCAGAACTCAATCCCTGGGGTAGATTTCTTGGTTCTGTCTTCATTGTATGCAGTGTGTCTTGCCCAGCACACAGAAACAGGGCCGGCACAAGTGATGGAAGACAGACTTTCCACAGGAGAAGGACATTTCGTTTCCTTAGCACAGAATCCGATAGTGAATATTAGCCTCAAAGGAGAATGGTGGAGTGAATTTCCTCCATCTACTCCTGGAGGCTCCTTCTTTCTCGGACTCCTCCAGAACTGGGTGTGGCATGGGCTCCCTGCAAAAGGAAGGAGGCCTGCCTAGCACTAGGTGCTTCAGGTAAGAGGGGAGGACTCATCCCGAGGCTCTAATAGGAAACAGTTAGAATGAGGGAAGTGGCAGAGAGATGTATCATAACCATTCAGAATGCTATGAGACCTACTAAGAGATGAGATTTCTTATTAAATGAAGTTGTAATTGACCCAGTAGTAGGGATGCTGAAACCCAGTTTGGTTCATTAAGATACCAGCCATTGGGCAACTAAGTCCATGCACCACAACTACTAAGCCTGTGCCGTAGAGCCTGCAAGTCACAACTACTGAGCCCACGTGCCACAACTATTGAAGCCCATGCACCTAGAGCCCGTGCTCTGGAACAACAGAAGCCACTGAAATGAGAAGCCCGCACACTGCAACGAAGACACAACACAGCCAAAAAAATAATAATAATGATAATCCAGTAAACATTTGCCTGGGTGGTGATAGGATTTGTTTTCCAGGTTAAATGAGGCTCACTTGGTATAAAATCAATGCACACACTGAAAGTATACAGTTTATTTACTTTTATATCCATACCCATTCATGATGCAGTGGTGATGGGAATAATTTTTAGAAAGTTGCCACCAGTAACAGTGATGTTTAGGGGAACATAAATCAAGGGAAACACAACACAAAAAGTTCACTTACACACACAGAACCATCCCACTCATTTCACATACAGACACACCCAGTCTCATGCACACAAACCTACACCACCTAACCGTAATACAGCTTCTTCCTGGGACTATAGTAATTGGTCACATTACTTGTAGATCACTTTCTATCACCAGGACACCTACTCTCATTCCCAGCACAAATTTGGAATCAGTCTGCCCTCTACACTAAAACCAGCAAGAATGTCCCACTTTCTTATCTTCAAAGTTCTTCCTCCCCAAGTGACTGATTCCACAATACATACCGTTTTCACGTTCTGGGAAGGCCACCTGCAATTACAGAAGAGAAAACACTATGAGGATAAGACCACAGTGATGCTCAGGTCTTTTGTTCATTTGCTGACAGTAGAAAACCTCATAAGAAACAGTGGTCCAGGGAACCCAGCAAGGGTTATCCGAGCAAAACCTACTCAGGCTGAAAGGCAAGAACTTTGCTGGGAGGATGGAACTTCCAAGTCCATTTAGGTTGGAAATTACAGAATTCTTTGTCTAGAGGAAAAATCGCTGCAGGAGAGAGAGCTCCGTACTCTACAGGCTATAATGGATGCTGTCAATTGTAATGTCCTGTGGAATCAGGCTGCATGAGTTGGTAATAGACTCTCACTCCACATTCTCCCAACCAAGGGAATTGTATGTATCTGGAAGGAATACCCTCAAATATTCATAACTTAATTCTATTCAAAGAGAAATAAAGCAATATTTCTATCTCAGACCAGAAACAATCCAGCTTACCTTGGGGATCCACGGAGGCTTTTCTCCTGTCCTATCATGGTGCAGGTCATCCGCCACATCCTCAGGGAGAGCTGGAGGGACACAGAGTAACTGTCAGGACACTGGTGCTGCGGCTCAGGAATTACTCAGGGGCTTTCTTCTCGATGAGGACATGGGGTGGTGTGTATGGATGTGGGAGGTTAGTAAGTGTGGGCTGAGCTGGTGTTGGGCCATCCTCTTTGGGGGATGAAGGAAGGCAAAGGACAAGAGGAAGGAAATGAAAACAGAGCTTTGGCTTTCTAGCTAAGGGGAGCCTAATCAGAAGGGAAGGGTCGATCTAAAAAATGGTAAACACTAAAATGCATGCTCTGTTTCAATGACACAGACCCATGACCCATCCTGCCTCTTTTGAGCTTCTGCTAAATTGCCACTGTCGCTTGATTTTTCCCAGATCACTCTTTCCCCAGCATCCACAATGCCAGCTACGGCATTTATCATGTCTTCTGTTGTATGATATTTTATACTTGATTAACAGCAACCTCCATTAAAGGACTGAATTCAATCCTAGACAAAATATGCTATATTTATTCACTAATCACTTGTCTTAAAGAAAATCAAATACACAAGATTTGACAAAATTGAAATCCTACCATTTAGATACAGCCACTATCAATCGTATCATATTTTTCTCCCAGTCTTTGTTTTCTATACATTGTACGTATGCCCACTGAGTCAGGGGTTGTCCATACTCTAGGGAGCTGTTCCATAAGTGGGACACTTCGTTATGAAGAGGGAGCCCGGACTGAGCACAGCCTGTCTCTAACCCAGCTGCGCAGGAGAAGTGTACAGGCTAACAGTCAGGTTCCACTTTGAGTCCTTGGGTGTGGGCTACAGGAATTGACCAATGCTAAGGCTTATGGTAATGTTATCCAATACAATAAAATAGCTCCCTGATTCTCATCTGCTTTTGGCGTTGTTTAAGCAGTGACACCAGCACTGACAGATATGACCTCTACTGTATACATGGGGTCTCACACCTCTCAGAATCTGGGAGCTGACCAGGAGAATGCAGGTCCTGAGGTGAATTTCACCTTAATGACTGTGCCAAAGTCAACTGATAAGTCCACCCATAGCTGCCCTGGATTCTGTGACCACTAAGGCCACCTGATGGGCAAGGTCTGGACCTTTGGAGATTCTAGGACTTCCAGCCAAGGATACGGATGCAGGGATTCCCTTGCTCCATGACTGAGGACCCCTTGGCTGAGTGGTAAGTGCAGGTCAGTGATCAAGTGCATCCACATTGGGACCCACCCCTGGGTCCTCAGTATGGCTTTTCCACTTAGGAGGTCAAGAGCTTAGAACATTTATCTCTGCACCATCTCCTTCTGAGGAAAAGGAATATTAACCAAATCTGGGCAACAGCTGTGTTGAGGGAAGAACATGCAAACAACTTCACAAACAAATAAGGGTCCTGTGCCTGAGGTAACCTTAGGTACTTCAAATCAACTCCGTAAGTCTCTTAGCCCCTTAGAGAGGATGAAAGCAATATTAGAGTTAAAAGTAACTTGTCCCAATTCCCTTAGTCTGGAACACGGAAACAAAATTCTACAGAAGAGGAAGTCTCATAAACACACAGCACCTGCCAGGGTTTACCCCAGCCTTGGAAGAACTGGGAAGGATAAGACCAAGGCAGGCCTGAGGAAAGGTCAGAGGGTAGGCAGGACTGGGGAGTGGGGAGCAGGGGCAGGGCTGTCTGGACGGAGCAGTGGGTTGTAAGAAGAGCACTGAACCTGGGTCCTGCTGCCCTGAGTCTCTGTCCTGGGGCTAGTCAACCCCAGGAGACCAGGTCAGCAGGGCTGTGAAAGCAAGTGTGTAAAGAAGCCCAGCAGCCCCTTCACACAGCCCTCTAGAATTTCTGCCGCCCATGGAGGGTCTCTAGGGTAGCTGGACGTGGACCCCTCTGAAATGGAAGCATGTCAGCACCTCAGCCTTGGGGAAGTGTAGAGGCTGGGATGAGCTCAAGGAGACTGACCACATGCAGTGATCCCAGAGCACGTGTTCTGTGACTCATCCATCTCTGGGACTGTCCTTTACAAGAGGAACTAACAGTGAGCACAAAATATGAGGTGAAGCCACAAGTCCTGAAAGTGCAGAGGGAGACAGTTCACTTCTCATCCACCACCTCACCCTTTCTAGAAGAACTTGGTCTCAAGTTTCAATGGCCCATGAGAGTTTTGACCCACAGGTTCTGTCCATCATAGGTCAATATGCAAAAGAAAAAAACTCTACTGTGCACCATACCCTAGATGTGCTAACCAGAGCACAAACTTCCATATTAGGCAGTGACAAGCACAAGAAAGAGCAGCTCATGTGCAAAAGATCAGTTTAGATGAGCAAATCAAGAAAAGGTGATTATAGAGCACAGTCACGTCTAAGGACACAATTTCTCTCTATTGTATCATTAAAATGTGAAAAAAACAAGTCAGAACTCTACACATATTTCATTCGTCTTTCTGATTTCATATCCACCTTCCTCAGTCTGCAAAGCAGGAGATATAACCCTAAAGTTCCAGGAACCTTCTGCCATTAGATCCTACCTAAGTGTTGTTCCTACCTGTATCCTTTTCTTTATCACGGCCACAAATGCTATTCAAAGTCAATTCTGTAGAAACACGAACATGAATTTACAAGTCTTATGGATATATTTAAAATGTGACTAATGTGACTGAGTAATGGGATATTTTATTTTCTTTTATTTCAATACACTTAGTGAATCATTGATTGAATTAAATAAATTATAACAGGCACATCTAGCTAGTGGCTACCACAGTGTAATAAACAACCCTCTCTCTCTCTCTCTCCATATATATGTGTATATATATATATAAAGTATATGGAGGATGTTACCACCGCTCCCCTGGTTATTCCCCTCTGTATGGTCTACCCATTCAAGATGGCTGTTTGCTGATGGTTTACCAAAGGAAAACCTCTGCCCCGTGAAGTACGTAGCCCAAGGGGTAAGAGGGATGCGTCCCTCTGCTGGTTTCCCTGGTAACCGATGAGCCCATCTGCTGTCAATTCCCCCTTTAACTGGTAGCCTGCCTATTCCGCCCAGAGAGAAGCATGCTGCTACTGCTGCTGCTGCCTTCTGCCTGCCATCGGCTATCTACAGTGGGGTGTCTCTCCAGGACCACTTTGCTTCTGACGTGAAAGATCTCCCATCTATTAAACCATGAATGTCTCTGTCCCTGACTTCGGGCTCTTTCCTTAGCCCTGAGGCTGAGCAAGTACAGGGCTTGCAGGCGTGAGAGGTGCGGCCCAACACCTTCTGCAGGGCAGTTTGCTGGCCAGATTTGATGATTCATTTGTAGGTGTTTCCTAGGCTCATGCACACTTGCCAGGCACCCATGAGACCTTGGGGACACTGAAACAGTAATGTCAACACCCAGATCCTAGAGGAATTCCCGACAGGTGTTCCACGTGAGGGGAGAGGTAATGAGCATGGCCCAGTGCACCTGTGCTAGACATAATCGGCGAGCAGGTGCAGAAGGGAGGGAGGGACATTCACTCACTTTATGAGGCCATCCTTCTCACCACTGCCTCTGAAAAATCCAGGGAAGGAAGGGACAAAATGCCCTTAGAAGGTAAATGGCCTGTACACTGAAAACTACAAACCACTGCTGAAAGAATTAAACAAGGAACAAATCATTGAAACGACATATCATATTCATAGACTGGAGACTTATTATTGTTGACATTTCTACACTACCCAAAGGTAAATATAAATTCATTGTAATACCTATCAAAATCCCAATGTCATTTTCAAAGAAATAGAAAAAAAAAAGGATCCTAAAATACATATGGAACCACTAAGGACTCCAAACAGACAACACAATCCTGAGAACAAAGAACATAGATGGAGGCTTCTCACTTCCTGACTTCAAAACACATTACAAAGCCACAGGAATCAAAACTGTACGGTACTGACATAGAAACAGATACATAGGCCTAAAGATGAGAATAAATAACCCCCAAGAAAACTCATAGATACATTGCCAAATGAAATTCACCAAGCTTCTAAGACAACAAATAGGGAAAGTATAGTTTTCTCAACAGTCAATAGGATGAAAATATAACTTACAGAAAGATTACAAACATATATCAGAAAAGGAGCTAATATACAAAACATCAAAGAAAAACACTACAACTCAAATGTAAACTAAGTTAAAAAATTAAAAAGGGCAAATAACTGGGTTCAGAAATGTGCAAAGTCTTAAATAAGACATTTCCTAAAAAAGACATACAAATGGATAACAAATATAGGAAAAGGTTCTCAACCTCACTAATCATCAGGGCAATGCAAATCAACACCTCATACCTGTTAGGCTGTGTATTATAAAGAAAATAATTAACAGTTTAAGGCCAAGATGTGGGGAATTGGAAACTTTGTACACTGCTGGTGGGAAGGTAAAATGGTGCCGCTATTATGAAAAAGAGTATGGGGGTTCCTTATAAAATTATAAACAGAAATATCATATGATTCAGCAATCACAGTTCTGGGTATATAGCCAAAGGAAATTAAATCAGTATCACAATGAGATGAACTTAGGTTCATTGCAGCATTCTCCAAAATAGCCTAGATATGCAACCAACTTCACAAAAGAAGTAAGTGTCCTGTGCCTGAGCTAACCTTAGGTACTTCAAAACAACTCCGTAAGTCTCTTAGCCCCTTAGAGAGGATGAGAGCAATATTAGAGTTAAAACTAACTTGTACCAATTCCCTTAGTCTGGAATACTGAAACAAAAGTTCTACAGCAGGGTAAGCCTCATAAACTCACAGCACCTGCCAGGGTTTACCCCAGCCTTGGAAGAACTGGGAAGGATAAGACCAAGGCAGGCCTGAGGAAAGGTCAGAGGATAGGCAGGACTGGAGTGTGGGGAGCAGGAACAGGGCTGTCCGGATAGAGCCGTGCGTTGTAATAAGTGCAGTGACCCTGGGTCCTGCTGCCCTGAGTCTCTGTCCTGTGCCTGGTGAATTCCAGGAGACCAGGTTAGCAGGGCTATGAGAGCCAGTGTGTGAAGCGAGCCCAGCAGCCCCTTCACACAGTCCTCTAGAATTCCTGCTGGCCATGAAGCGTCTGTAGGGGCAGCTGGACGTGGAGCCCTCTCAAATGGAAGCATGTCAGCACATCAGCCTTGGGAGGTGCTGAGGCTGAAATGAGGAGGCTGAGCACATGCAGTGATCCCAAAGCATGTGTTCTGTGACTCATCCACCTCTGGGAGTGCAGTTTCCTTGAGGAATAAACAGTGAGGACAAAAGTAAGGTGAAGCTACAAGTCCTGAAAGTGTAGAGGGAGATAGTTCAAGTCTCATCCACCACCTGACACTCACTATAAGAACTTGTTCTCCAATGTCAAGTGACTATGAGAGCTTTGTTCCCACTAGGATATGGTCATCATACGTGAATGTAAAAAGGAAACCAAAATCCCTGGTGCAAAATACCCTCCAGGTACCAAGTAGAAATGAACTATTCATCTTTGGCAGTGAAAAAGCAATGAAACAGTAGTCTTGTGAGAAAGAAAATTTCTGAATGGCAAAGCAAGAAAAGATGACTATAAGCACAGTACAGTCAAAGGACATGGACACAATAACTCTATTGTATCATTAAAATTTGGAAAGAACAAATCAGAATTCTACACATATTTCCTTCTTCGTCCTGATTTCATATTCACCTTCCTTAGTTTCTAAAGAACCGGGTGGAACCCAAGTGTTCTAGGAATTGTCTCCCTTTAGATCCTACCTGAGAGTTGTTCGCTACGTGAATCGTCATCAGCATCACTGTTATGTATGCTCTCCACCATGCATTCTGTACAAACACAACCATGAGCATAAGGTTATTATACAAGTTGACCCACCGATTTCTCCTACTCGACTTGCTGGCTCACACAACATCACCCAGGTCTTCCCTCCAGGTTCTCAGACCTCCCCTGTGCTCTGTGCAGACAGAGTCCTTCAATAAGATATTGATCACAGTTGAAAATTTCAAATGAGGGAGAGATGCTGAGAAAATCACCTTTCGACCCCTCACTTCTGTAGACCCATTTATAGCTTTCACCGTCAACCTTACCAACCTGAAATTCCAGATGTTACAGACACACTTGAAACATGGCTAGTGTGACCGAGCAATTGTGTGTTTTTTGCATTTTTTAATAGAATGAGTTAATTGTTTGAACTAAATTAATTATAAATAGACACATTTGGTTAGTGGCTACCACACTGGAAAGCTCGGCTCTAAGAAATCCAAAGATGAGAAAGAGGCAATCAGCCAACCCTCCCCTGGTTGTTCTTTACTGCAGAAAATTTGATGGCCTGATCTGATCATTCGTATGTAGGTATACCTTTGGCTCTTGAACCCATGCCAGACATTGGGAGAGTCCTTGTGGACACTGAAATAGTATAGTCAACACTCAGATGCAAGAGAAATTCCCAGCAAGGGGCCCACTTGTAGACAGAGGTGAAGGGCATGGCCCAGTACACCTGTATTAGACATAATCAGAGAGTAGGTGCAGAGGGGAGGGAGGGATTTCACTCTCTTCATGAGTCCAACCTTCACATCCCTGACTCTAGAAGACCTGAGGAAGGCCGTGGAAAAGGCCCCATCGGAGGTGAAAAATTTGTATACTGAAAAGTACAGGACATTGTGGAAAGAATTTAAAGAAGAGACAAGTAATTGGAATGACATACCATATTCATAGACTGGATTATTAAATACTGTTGGCATTTCTATACTACATAAAGGGATGTACACATATATCGCAACAACCCGTATAATTCCATGACATTATTATAGAAGTGGACAGAATCCTAAAATACATATGGAACCGCCACAAGTAGATAAAGCAATCTTGAGAGCAAAGAGCAATGATGGAGATTAACACTTCCTGAACTCAAAACTCATAACAATGCCACAGTAGTCAAAACAGTCTGCTACTGGCATCAAGACAGTGAGATAGACCAATGAAATATAATAGAGAGACCTCAAATAAACGCACATATATATGGCCAACTGATCTTTGCCAAGGTTCTAAGATTACCAAGTGAAGAAAGGATGGTCTGTTCAACAATCAACAGAATGAAAAGGCAACCTATAGGATGAGAGGAAATATGTGTAAACCTTGAATCTGACTAAGGGTCCAATATCCGGAATATATAAGAAACTACAAGAAGTCAATTATAGAAAAACAGCGGGCAAATAACTGAGTTTCAAAATGGGTAAAAAGCTTCACTAGACATTTCTCCATAAAGACATACAAGTGGTCAATCTACATATGAAAATTTGCTCAACATTGCTAAGCATCAGGGTAATGGAAGTCAAGCCACAAGGAGATATCACTCACAACTGTTAGGATGTGCTGTATAAAAAGACTATTAGGGCTTCCGTGGTGGCACAGTGGTTGAGACTCTGCCTGCCGAGGCAGGGGATACGTGTTTGTGCCCCAGTCTGGGAGGATCCCACAGGCCGCTGAGCGGCTGGGCCCATGAGCCATGGCCGCTGAGCTTGTGCATTTGGATCCTGTGATCCACAACGGTAGAGCCCACAACCATGAGAGGCCTATGTACTGCAAAAAAAAAAAAAAGAAATAAAATTCATGGATGTTCGCAAAGATGTGAAGAAGTGAAACTTCTGTACCCTGTTTTGTACACTTTAGTAATGTAAAATGGTATAGCCACTATGGAAAACACAATGTAGGTCCCCCCAAAATTATTAAGAGAACTATTATAAAATCCAGGAATCACTCATTTAGGTTTATATACAAAGGAGATGAAACAAGAATGTCCAAGAGATATCTACAATTTCATGCCTATGGCAGCAATATACAGAATACAAAACATAGGAAAACTGCCTAGTGTCCATGGGAAGATGAATTAATAAAGAAAATGTGGTGTATACATACAGTGGAATGTCATTCAGTCTTTGAAAAAGAAGGAAATCCTGCCTTTTGCAGCAACACGAAAGAACTTGGAGGACATTTGTAAGAGTGACATAAGCCAGTCACAGAAGGTCAAAAACTGAAAGAAAACTCCGAGAAGCAGAGAGTAGAAGGGTGGTTTCAAGAGCTGGCAAGAGGTTGATATGGGAAGTCTGTGTTCAATGGTTAGCTTGTGTTATTTGCAAAATGGAAAAGTTCTAGACACATGTTGTACAACAAGGTGCATGTAGTCAACAGGACTGCCTGGACATTTCAAAACTTGTTAAGACGTTGGATTTCACTGTATGTGTACTTTTACAACAATAAAATATACATATGTAAAATAAATACAAAGTGGAAAAAGGGGAAAAAAGAAGAAAAATAAGGAAAGGGAGTCAACAGAGGGAAAGAAGAAAGCAGGAAGGGTCTCGAATGTACACAGGTATCAGGAGATAATGGGAGAGAAGCTCCTCTCCCCAGGCTTTAAAGAAGACATCTCTCCAGAGTTCACTCCAGCAAGAGGGGGATGTCCTTTCTCTTCCCCATTCAACCAGAAGCGCCAATAGCATCCTAAGTGTGGCCCAGGCTGTGCTCAGGTGTACACTTTTCCTTGATCTCTAAACCAAACACCCCTGACTCCCCATGGCTCAGGTGCCCTTCCTGTATCTCCTTCCACTTCTCTAAAGCATTTCCCTCTTCAAGTCCAGCCCGAGGCTCTAATCCTGTCCTCACATGTGGGGTCCACTGGGCGCGTCTCTAAGTTCTTAAGAGCCTCCCTGTGAGTAGCAGGCACTGAATCACACACCAGGGTTTCACTCAGCACCATCAGGAATCTATGACCTAGGGATTGAGGATTTCTAGAACAACTTTACTCATACACAGTCTCTTGGGTAAACAAGTGACATTTTACAATCAAGCATTTTCTGTTTTTTCTTTGGTGCGGAAGATATTGACACATATAAGGCAATCATATTCTATTAAAGTATGTATTTCTCAAAGGACTCCTATCGAAAAAAAAATTTTAAGTATAACTTTCCTTGTTTTAATTGACTTTACTCCCAGACTTGTTTGCTTGCAAAAGCCTTCAGAAAATACCAAGAACCTACTTCACCTAGCAGTTTGCACAGCAACATGAGTGGAGATGCTCTTGTCACACTGCTTGGTCTCTCGGTCCCAGCTTGTATAGCACAACCTCCTGTCCGCTCTGCTGGGAAGGGAGCCAGTGCCCACCCTGAGCTCAATCCCTGGGGTAGATCTCTTGGTTCTGTCTTCCCTGTATGCAGTGTTTCTTGCACAGCACACAGAAACAGGGCCAGCACAACTGATGGAAAACAAACTTTCCACAGGAGAAGGACATTTCGTTTCCTTAGCACAGAATCCGATAGTGAATATTAGCCTCAAAGGAGAAAGGTGGAGTGAATTTCCTCCTTCTACTCCTGGAGGCTCCTTCTTTCTCGGAATCCTCCAGAACTGGGTGTGGCATATGGGTACAAGCATGGGCTCCCTGAAAAATGAAGGAGGCCTGCCTAGCACTAGTTGCTTCACGTAAGAGGGGAGGACTCATCCCGAGGCTCTAATAGGAAATAGTTAGAATGAGTGAAGTGGCAGAGAGATGTATCATAACCATTCAGAATGCTATGAGACGTACTAAGAGATGAGATTTCTTATTAAATGAAGTTGTAATTGGCCCAGTAGTAGGCATACTGAAACCCAGTTTTGTTCACTAAGAATCCACCCATGGAGCAACTAAGCCCGTGCACAACAACTACTAAGCCTGTGCTCTAGACCCCGCAGGTCAAGGCCAAGATGTCGGAAATTGGAAACATTGTACACTGCTGGTGGGAATGTAAAATGGATCAGCTATTATGAAAAAGAGTATGGGGGTTCCTTATAAAATTATAAACAGAAATATCATATGATTCAGCAATCACAGTTCTGGGTATATATCCAAAGGAAATTAAATCAATATCACAATGAGATGAACTTAGGTTCATTGCAGCATTCTCCAAAATGGCCTAGATATGCAACCAACTTCACGAAACCAGTAAGTGTCCTGTGCCTGAGCTAACCTTAGGTACTTCAAAACAAGTCCGTAAGTCTCTTAGGCCCTTAGAGAGGATGAAAGCAATATTAGAGTTAAAAGTAACTTGTTCCAATTCCCTTAGTCTGGAATACTGAAACAAAATTCTACATCAGAGGAAGCCTTATAAAAACACAGCACCTGACAGGGTTTACCCCAGCCTTGGAAGAACTGGGAAGGATAAGACCAAGGCAGGCCTGAGGGAAAGTCAGAGGGTAGGCAGGACTGGAGTGTGGGGAGCAGGGGCAGGGCTGGCCGGATGGAGCAGTGGGTTGTAAGAAGAGCAGTGACCCTGGGTCCTGCTGCCCTGAGTCTCTGTCCTGGGCCTCTTCAATTCCAGGAGACCAGGTTAGCAGGGCTGTGAGAGCCAGTGTGTGAAGAAGCCCAGCAGCCCCTTCACACAGTCCTCTAAGAATTCCTGCCAGGCATGAAGGGTCTTTAGGGGCAGCTGCACGTGGAGCCCTCTCAAACGGAAGCATGTCAGCACAGCAGCCTTGGGAGGTGCTGAGGCTGAAATGAGGAGACGGAGCACATGCAGTGATCCCAAAGCATGTGTTCTGTGACTCATCCACCTCAGGGAGCGCATTTTCCATGAGGAATAAACAGTGAGGACAAAAGTAAGATGAAGCTACAAGTCCTGAAAGTGTAGAGGGAGAGAGTTCAACTCTCATCCACCACCTGACACTAACTATAAGGACTTGTTCTCCAGTGTCAACTGACTATGAGACTTTTGTTCCCACTAGGATATGGCCATCATACGTGAATGTAAAAAGGAAACCAAAATCCCTGGTGCAAAATACCCTCCAGGTACCAAACAGAAACGAACCATTCATCTTTGGCAGTGAAAAAGCAATGAAAGAGTAGTCTTGTGAGAAAGAAAATTTCTGAATGGCAAAGCAAGAAAAGATGACTATAAGCACAGTACAGTCAAAGGACATGGACACAATAACTCAACTATATCATTAATTTGGAAAGAACAAATCAGAATTCTACACATATTTCCTTCTTCTTCCTGATTTCATATTCACCTCCCTTAGTTTCTAAAGAACCGGGTGGAACCCAAGTGTTCTAGGAATTGTCTCCCTTTAGATCCTACCTGAGAGTTGTTCCCTACGTGAATCGTCATCAGCATCACTGCTATGTATGCTCTCCACGATCCATTCTGTACAAACACAACCATGAGCATAAAGTTATTATACAAGTTGACGCACCCATTTCTCCTACTCGACTTGCTGGCTCACACAGCATCACCCTGGTCTTCCCTCCAGGTTCTCAGACCTCCCCTGTGCTCTGTGCAGACAGAGTCCTTCAATAAGATCTTGATCACAGTTGAAAATTGCAAATGAGGGAGAGATGCTGAGAAAATCACCTTTCGACCCCTCACTTCTATAGACCCATTTATAGCTTTCACCGTCAACCTTACCAACCTGAAATTCCAGATGTTACAGACACACTTGAAACATGGATAGTATGACCAAGCAATTGTGTGTTTTGTGCATTTTTTAATAGAATGAGTTAATTATTGTTTGAACTAAATTAATTATAAATAGACACATTTGGTTCGTGACTACGAGACTGGAAAGCTCAGCTGTAAGAAATCCAAAGATGAGAAAGAGGCAACCAGCCACCCTTCCCCTAGTTGTTCTTTACTGCAGAAAATTTCATGGCCTGATCTGATCATTCATATGTAGGTATATCTTGGGCTCTTGGACCCACGCCACGCATTGGGAGAGTCCTTGTGGACACTGAAATAGTACAGTCAACACTCAGATCCAAGAGGTATTCCCAGCAAGGGGCAGACTTGTAGACAGCGGTGAAGGGCATGGCCCAGTACACCTGTATTAGACATAATCAGAGAGTAGGTGCAGAGGGGAGGGAGGGATTTCACTCTCTCCGTGACTCCATCCGTCACCCCCCTGAATCTAGAAGACCTGAGGAAGGCAGTGGAAAAGGCCCCGTAGGAGGTGAAAAATTTGTATACTGAAAACTACTGGACATTGCGAAAAGAAATTAAAGAAGAGACAAGTAAAGGGAATGACATACGATGTTCATAGACTGGATTATTAAATACTGTTGGCATTTCTATACTACATAAAGTGATGTACACATATATCGCAACAACCCACAAAATTCCATGTCATTATTATAGAAGTGGACAGAATCCTAAAATACATATGGAACCCCCACAAGTAGACAAAACAATCTTGAGAGCAAAGAGCAATGAAGGAGATTAACACTTCCTGAACTCAAAACACATAACAATGCCACAGTAGTCAACACAGTCTGCTAGTGGCATCAAGACAGTGAGATAGACCAATGAAATATAATAGAGAGACCTCAAGTAAACGCACATATATATGGCCAACTGATCTTGGCCAAGGTTCTAAGACTACCAAGTGAAGAAAGGATAGTCTGTTCAACAATCAACAGCATGAAAAGGCAACCTATAGGATGAGAGGAAATATGTGTAAACCTTGTATCTGAATAAGGGACCAATATCCAGAATATATAAGAAACTACCAGAAGTGAATTTCAGAAAAACAGCAGGCAAATAACTGAGTTTAAAAATGGGTAAAAAGCTTCACTAGACATTCCTCCATAAAGACATACAAGTGGTCAATCTACATATGAATATTTGCACAACATCGCTAAGCATCAGGGAAATGGAAATCAAGCCACAAGGAGATATCACTCACACCTGTTAGGATGTGTATTATAAAAAGACAATTAGGGCTTCCCTGGTGGCACAGTGGTTGAGAGTCCGCCTGCTGATGCAGGGGACATGTGTTCGTGCCCCAGTCTGGGAGGATCCCACATGACACTGAGCGGCTGGGCCCATGAGCCATGGCTGCTGAGCCTCTGTGTTTGGAGCCTGTGCTCTGCAACGGGAGAGCCCACAACAATGAGAGGCCCGTGTACTGCAAAAAAAAAAAAAAAGAGAGAGAAAAGAAAGAAAATTAATGGATGCTGGCAACGATGTGAAGAAGTGGAACTTCTGTACCCTGTTTTGTACCCTGTAGTAATGGAAAATAGTGTAGCCATTATGGAAAACAGAATGGAGGTCCCCCAAAAATTATTAAGAGACGTATCATAAGATCCAGCAATCACTCATTTAGGTTTATATACAAAGGAGATAAAACAAGAATGTCCAAGAGATATCTACAATCTCATGTCCATTGCAGCATTATACACAATACACAACATAGGAAAACTGCCTAGTGTCCATGGGAAGATGAATTAATAAAGAAAATGTGGTGTATACATAGAATGGAATGTCATTCAGTCTTTGAAAAAGAAGGAAATCCTGCCATTTGCAGCAACACGAAAGAACTTGGAGGACATTTGTAAGAGTGACATAAGCCAGTCACAGAAGGTCAAAAACTGAAAGAAAACTCCGAGAAGCAGAGAGTAGAAGGGTGGTTCCAAGAGCTGGCAGGAGGTTGACATGGGAAGTCTCTGTTCAATTGATACCATGTGTTATTTGCAAAATGGAACAGTTCTAGACACATGCTGTACAACAAGGTGCATGTAGTCAACAGGACTGACTGGACATTTCAAAACTTGTTAAGACGTTGGATTTCATTGTATGCGTACTTTTACAACAATAAAATATACATATGTAAAATAAATACAAAGTGGAAAAAGGGGAAAAAAGAAGAAAAATAAGGAAAGGGAGTCAACAGAGGGAAAGAAGAAAGCAGGAAGGGTCTCGAATGTACACAGGTATCAGGAGATAATGGGAGAGAAGCTCCTCTCCCCAGGCTTTAAAGAAGACATCTCTCCAGAGTTCACTCCAGCAGGAGGGGGATGTCCTTTCCCTTCCCCATTCAACCAGAAGGGCCAATAGCATCCTAAGTGTGGCCCAGGCTGTGCTCAGGTGTACACTTTTCCTTGATCTCTAAACCAACCACCCCTGACACCCCATGGCTCAGGTGCCCTTCCTGTATCTCCTTCCACTTCTCTAAAGCATTTCCCTCTTCAAGTCCAGCCCGAGGCTCCAATCCTTTCCTCACACGTGGGGTCCACAGGGTGGGTCTCTGAGTTCTTAAGAGCCTCCCTGTGAGTAGCAGGCACTGAATCGCACACCAGGGTTCCCCTCAGCACCATCAGCAAACTACCACCTAGGGATTGAGGATTTCTAGAACAACTTTACTCATACACAGTCTCTTGGGTAAACAAGTGACATTTTACAATCAAGCATTTTCAGGGTTTTCTTTGGTGGGGAAAATATTGACACATATATGGCAATCATATTCTATTAAAGTATGTATTTCTCAAAGGACTCACTATCGAAAAAAATTTTTATATATAACTTTCCATGTTTTAATTGACTTTACTCCCAGTCTTATTTGCTTGCAAAAGCCTTCAGAAAATACCAAGAACCTACTTCACCTGGCAGTTTGCACAGCAACATGAGTGCAGATGCTCTTGTCACAATGCTTGGTTTCTCTATCCCACCTGGCAAAGCACAACCTCCTCTCCAACCTCCTGGGAAGGGAGCCAGTGCCCACCCTGAGCTCAGTCCCTGGGGTAGATCTCTTGGTTCCGTCTTCACTGTATGCAGTGTTTCTTGCCCAGCACACAGAAACAGGGCCGGCACAAGTGATGGAAGACAGACTTTCCACAGGAGAAGGACATTTCGTTTCCTTAGCACAGAATCCGATAGTGAATATTAGCCTCAAAGGAGAAAGGTGGAATGAATTTCCTCCATCTACTCCTGGAGGCCCCTTCTTTCTCGGGCTCCTCCAGAACTGGGTGTGGCATGTGGGTACAAGCATGGGCTCCCTGCAAAAAGAAGGAGGTCTGCCTAGCACAAGGTGCTTCAGGTAAGGGGCAGGACTCATCCCGAGGCTCTAATAGGAAACATTTAGAATGAGGGAAGTCCAGATAGATGTATCATAACCATTCAGAATGCTATGACACGTACTAAGAGATGAGATTTCTTATTAAATGAAGTTGTAATTGACCCAGTAGTAGGGATGCTGAAACCCAGTTTTGTTCACTAAGAATCCAGCCATGGAGCAACTAAGCCCGTGCACCACAACTACTAAGCCTGTGCTCTAGAGCCCGCAAGTCACAACTGCTGAGCCCACGTGCCACAACTACTGAAGCCCATGCACCTAGAGCCCGTGGTCTGGAACAACAGTAGCAACCGAAATGAGAAGCCCTCGTACTGCAACGAAGACCCATCACAGCCAAAAGAAAAAAAAAAAAGAATCCAGTAAACATTTGCCTGGGTGGTGATAGGATTTGTTTTCCAGGTTAAATGAGGCTCAATTGGTATAAATCCAATGCACACCCTGAAAGTGTACGGTTTATTTACTTTTATATCCATACCCATTCATGATGCAGTGGTGATGAGAATATTTTTTAGAAAGTTGGCACCAGTAACAGTGATATTTAGGGGAACATAAATCAAGGCAAACACAACACAAAATGTTCACATAGACACACAGAATCATACCACTCATTTCACATACAGACACACCCAGTCTCATGCACACAAACCTACACCACCTAACCGTAATACAGCTTCTGCCTGGGACTATAGTAATTGGTCACATTACTTGTAAATCACTTTCTATCACCAGGGCCCCTACTCTCTTTCCCAGCACAAATTTGGAATCAGTTTGCCCTCTACACTAAAACCAGCAAGAATGTCCCACTTTCTCATCTTCAAAGTTCTTCCTCCCCAAGTGACTGATTCCGGAATACATACTGTTTACACGTTCTGTGAAGGCCACCTGCAATTACAGAAGAGAAAACACTATGAGGATAAGATCACAGTGATGCTCAGGTCTTTTGTTCATTTGCTGACAGTAGAAAACCTGATAAGAAACAGTGGTCCAGGGAACCCAGCAAGGGTTATCAGAGCAAACCTACTCAGGCTGAAAGGCAAGAACTTTGCTGGGAGGATGGAACTTCCAAGTCCATTTACGTTGGAAATTACAGAATTCTTTGCCTAGAGGAAAAATCGCTCAGGAGAGAGAGCTCCATGCTCTACAGGCTGTAATGGATGCTGTCAATTTTAATGTCCTGTGGAATCAGGCACCATGAGTTGGTAAAAGACTCTCACTCCACATTCTCCCAACCAAGCAAACTGTATGTATCTGGAAGGAGTACCCTCAAATATTCATAACTGAATTCTATTCAAAGAGAAATAAAGCAATATTTCTATCTCAGACCAGAAACAATCCAGCTTACCTTGGGGATCCACGGAGGCTTTTCTCCTGTCCTATCATGGTGCAGGTCATCCGCCACATCCTCAGGGAGAGCTGGAGGGACACAGAATAACTGTCAGGACACTGGTGCTGCGACTCAGGAATTACTCAGGGGCTTTCTTCTCGATGAGGACATGGGGTGGTGTGTATGGATGTGGGAGGTTAGTTAGTGTGGGCTGAGCTGGTGTTGGGCTATCCTCTTTGGGGGATGAAGGAAGGCAAAGGACAAGAGGAAGGAATTGAAAACAGAGCTTTGGCTTTCTAGCTAAGGGGAGCCTCATCAGAAGGGAAGGGTCGATCTAAAAAATGGTAAACACTAAAATGCATGCTCTGTTTCAATGACACAGACCCATGACCCACCCTGCCTCTTTTGAGCTTCTGCTAAATTGCCACTGTCTCTTGATTTTTCCCAGATCACTCTTTCCCCAGCATCCACAATGCCAGCTACTGCATTTATCATGTCTTCTAATGTATAATATTTTATAATTGATTAACAACAACTTCTATTAAAGGACTGAATTCAATCCTAGACAAAATATGCTATATTTATTCACTAATCACTTGTCTTAAGGAAATTCAAATACACAAGATTTGACAAAACTGAAATCCTACCCTTTAGATACAGCCACTCTCAATCGTGTCATATTTTTCTCCCAATCTTTGTTTTCCATACAATGTACGTATGCCCACTGAGTCAGGGGTTGTCCATACTCTAGGGAGCTGTTCCATAAGTGGGACACTTCGTTATGAAGAGGGAGCCCAGACTGAGCACAGCCTGTCTCTAACCCAGCTGTGCAGGAGAAGTGTACAGGCTAACAGTCAGGTTCCACTTTGAGTCCTTGTGCGTGGGCTACAGGAATTGACCAATGCTAAGGCTTATGGTAACATTATCCAATACAATAAAATAGCTCCCTGATTCTTATCTGCTTTTCGCCTTGTTTATGCAATGACACCAGCACTGACAGATATGACCTGTACTGTATACATGGGGTCTCACACCTCTCAGAATCTGGGAGCTGACCAGGAGAATGCAGGTCCTGAGGTGAATTTCACATGAATGACTGTGCCAAAGTCAACTGATAAGTCCACCCATAGCTTCCCTGGATTCTGTGACCACTAAGGCCACCTGATGGGCAAGGTCTGGACCTTTAGAGATGCTAGTATTTCCAGCCAATTATACGGATGCAGGGACTCCATTGCTCCATGACTGAGGATCCCTTGGCTGAGTGGTAAGTGCAGGTCAGGGATCCAGAGCATCCATACTGGGACCCACCCCTGGGTTCTCAGTATGGCTTTTCCACTTAGGAGGTCAAGAGCTTAGAACATTTATCTCTGCACCATCTCCTTCTGAGGAAAAGGAATATTAAACAAATCTGGGCAACAGCTGTGTTGAGGGAAGAACATGCAAACAGCTTCACAAAACAAGTTAGGGTCCTGTGCCTGAGCTAACCTTAGGTACTTCAAAACTACTCCGTAAGTGTCTTAGCCCCTTAGAGCCGATGAAAGTAATATTAGAGTTAAAAGAAACTTGTTCCAATTCCCTTATTCTGGAATACTGAAACAAAAAGCTACAGCAGAGGAAGCCTCATAAACACACAGCACCTGCCATGGTTTACCCCAGCCTTGGAAGAACTGGGAAGGATAAGACCAAGGCAGGCCTGAGGAAAGGTCAGAGGTTAGGCAGGACTGGGGAGTGGGGAGCAGGGGCAGGGCTGTCTGGACGGAGCAGTGGGTTGTAAGAAGAGCAGTGACCCTGGGTCCTGCTGCCCTGAGTCTCTGTCCTGGGCCTCTTCAATTCCAGGAGACCAGGTTAGCAGGGCTGTGAGAGCCAGTGTGTGAAGAAGCCCAGCAGCCCCTTCACACAGTCCTCTAGAATTCCTGCCGGCCATGAAGGGTCTTTAGGATCAGCTGGACGTGGACCCCTCTCAAATGGAAGCATGTCAGCACATCAGCCTTGGGAGGTGCTGAGGCTGAAATGAGGAGACTGAGCACGTGCAGTGATCCCAAATCAAGTGTTCTGTGACTCTTCCACGCCTGGGAGCGTGCTTTCCATGAGGAATAAACAGTGAGGACAAAAGTAAGATGAAGCTACAAGTCCTGAAAGTGTAGAGGGAGAGAGTTCAACTCTCATCCACCACCTGACACAAAGTATAAGAACTTGTTCTCCAGTGTCAAGTGACTATGAGAGTTTTGTTCCCACTAGGACATGGCCATCATACGTGAATGTAAAAAGGAAACCAAAATCCTTGGTGCAAAATACCCTCCAGGTACCGAACAGAAACGAACCTTTCATTTTTGGCAGTGACAAAGCAATGAAAGAGTAGTCTTGTGAGAAAGAAAATTTCTGAATGGCAAAGCATGAAAAGAAGCACAGTACAGTCAAAGGACATGGACACAATAACTCTATTATGTCATTAAAGTTTGGAAAGAACAAATCAGAATTCTACACATATTTCCTTCTTCTTCCTGATTTCATATTCACCTTCCTTAGTTTCTAAAGAACCGGGTGGAACCCAAGTGTTCTAGGAATTGTCTCGCTTTAGATCCTACCTGAGAGTTGTTCCCTATGTGAATCGTCCTCAGCATCACTGCTATGTATGCTCTCCAAGATCCATTCTGTACAAACACAACCATGAGCATAAAGTTATTATACAAGTTGACGCACCCATTTCTCCTACTCGACTTGCTGGCTCACACAGCATCACCCTGGTCTTCCCTCCAGGTTCTCAGACCTCCCCTGTGCTCTGTGCAGACAGAGTCCTTCAATAAGATCTTGATCACAGTTGAAAATTGCAAATGAGGGAGAGATGCTGAGAAAATCACCTTTCGACCCCTCACTTCTATAGACCCATTTATAGCTTTCACCGTCAACCTTACCAACCTGAAATTCCAGATGGTACAGACACACTTGAAACATGGCTAGTGTGACCAAGCACTTGTGTGGTTTTTGCATTTTTTAATAGAATGAGTTAATTATTGTTTGAACTAAATTAATTATAAATAGACACATTTGGTTCGTGGCTACCACACTGGAAAGCTCAGCTGTAAGAAATCCAAAGATGAGAAAGAGGCAACCAGCCACCCCTCCCCTGGTTGTTCTTTACTGCAGAAAATTTGATGGCCTGATCTGATCATTCGTATGTAGGTATATCTTGGGCTCGTGGACCCACGCCACACATTGGGAGAGTCCTTGTGGACACTGAAGTAGTACAGTCAACACTCAGATTCAAAAGGAATTCCCAGCAAGGGGCCCACTTGTAGACAGAGGTGAAGGGCATGGCCCAGTACACCTGTATTAGACATAATCAGAGAGTAGGTGCAGAGGGGAGGGAGGGATTTCACTCTCTCCATGAGTCCATCCTTCTCACCCCTGACTCTAGAAGACATGAGGAAGGCAGTGGAAAAGGCCCCGTAGGAGGTGAAAAATTTGTATACTGAAAACTACAGGACATTGCGGAAACAAATTAAAGAAGAGACAAATAATTGGAATGATATAAGATGTTCACAGACTGGATTATTAAATACTGTTGGCATTTTCTATACTACATAAAGTGATGTACACATATATCGCAACAACCCACAAAATTCCATGTCATTATTATAGAAGTGGACAGAATTCTAAAATACTTATGGAACCCCCCACAAGCAGATAAAACAATCTTGAGAGCAAAGAGCAATGATGGAGATTAACACTTCCTGAACTCAAAACTCATAACAATGCCACAGTAGTCTAAACAGTCTGCTAGTGGCATCAAGACAGTGAGATAGACCAATGAAATATAATAGAGAGACCCCAAATAAATGCACATATATATGGCCAACTGATCTTGGCCAAGGTTCTAAGATTACCAACTGAAGAAAGGATAGTCTGTTCAACAATCAACAGCATGAAAAGGCAACCTATAGGATGAGAGGAAATATGTGTAAACCTTGTATCTGAATAAGGGACCAATATCCAGAATATATAAGAAACTACTACAAGTCAATTTCAGAAAAAGAGCGGGCAAATAACTGAGTTTAAAAATGGGTAAAAAGCTTCATTAGACATTTCTCCATAAAGACATACAAGTGGTCAATCTACATATGAAAATTTGCTCAACATCGCTAAGCATCAGGGAAATGGAAATCAAGCCACAAGGAGATATCACTCACACCTGTTAGGATGTGTATTATAAAAAGACAATTAGGGCTTCCCTGGTGGCACAGTGGTTGAGAGTCTGCCTGCCATTGCAGGGAACAAGTGTTCGTGCACTGGTCTGGGAGGATCCCACATGCCACTGAGCGGTTGGGCCCATGAGCCATGGCCGCTGAGCCTGTGCGTTTGGAGCCTGTGCTCTGCAACGGGAGAGCCCACAACAATGAGAGGCCCGTGTACTGAAAAAAAAAAAAAACGAAAAAAGGAAAAAGAAAGAAAATTAATGGATGCTGGCAAAGATGTGAAGAATACGAACTCCTGTACCCTGTTTTGTACCCTGTTGTAATGTAAGATGGTGTAGGCATTATGGAAAACAGAATGGAGGTCCCCCAAAAATTATTAAGAGAACTATCATAAAATCCACAATCACTCATTTAGGTTTATATATAAAGGAGATAAAACAAGAATGTCCAAGAGATATCTACAATCTGATGTCCATTGCAGCATTATACACAATACACAACATAGGAAAACTGCCTAGTGTCCATGGGAAGATGAATTAATAAAGAAAATGTGCTGTAAACATACAGTGGAATGGCATTCAGTCGTTGAAAAAGAAGGAAATCCTGCCATTTGCAGCAACACGTAAGAACTTGGAGGACATTTGTAAGAGTGACAGAAGCCAGTCACAGAAGGTGAAAAACTGAAAGAAAACTCCGAGAAGCAGAGAGTAGTAGGGTGCTTCCAAGAGCTAGCAAGAGGTTGACATGGGAAGTCTGTGTTCAATGGTTAGCATGTGTTATTTGCAAAATGGAAAAGTTCTAGACACATGCTGTACAACAAGGTGCATGTAGTCAACAGGACTGCCTGGACATTTCAAAACCTGTTAAGATGTTGGATTTCATCGTATGTGTACTTTTACAACAATAAAATACACATATGTAAAATAAATACAAAGTGGAAAAAGGGGAAAAAAGAAGAAAAATAAGGAACGGGAGTCAACAGAGGGATAGAAGAAAGCAGGAAGGGTCTCGAATGTACACAGGTATCAGGAGATAATGGGAGAGAAGCTCCTCTCCCCAGGCTTTAAAGAAGACATCTCTCCAGAGTTCACTCCAGCAAGAGGGGGATGTCCTTTCTCTTCCCCATTCAAGCAGAAGTGCCAATAGCATCCTAAGTGTGGCCCAGGCTGTGCTCAGGTGTACACTTTTCCTTGATCTCTAAACCAAACACCCCTGACTCCCCATGGCTCAGGTGCCCTTCCTGTATCTCCTTCCACTTCACTAAAGCATTTCCCTCTTCAAGTGCAGCCCGAGGCGCCAATCCTGTCCTCACACGTGTTGTCCACTGGGCGGGTCTCTGAGTTCTTAAGAGCCTCCCTGTGAGTAGCAGGCACTGAATTGCACACCAGGGTTCCCCTCAGCACCATCAGCAAACTACCACCTAGGGATTGAGGATTTCTAGAACAACTTTACTCATACACAGTCTCTTGTGTAAACAAGTGACATTTTACAGTCAAGCATTTTCAGTGTTTTCTTTGGTGGGGAAAATATTGACACATATAAGGCAATCATATTCTATTAAAGTATGTATTTCTCAAAGGACTCACTATCGAAAATAAATTTTTAACTATAACTTTCCATGTTTTAATTGACTTTACTCCCAGACTTGTTTGCTTGCAAAAGCCTTCAGAAAATACCAAGAACCTACTTCATCTGGCAGTTTGCACAGAAAAATGAGTGGAGATGCTCTTGTCACACTGCTTGGTTTCTCTGTCCTACCTTGCAAAGCACAACCTCCTATCTGCCCTCCTGGGATGGGAGCCAGTGCCCACCCTGAGCTCAATCCCTGGGGTAGATTTCTTGGTTCTGTCTTCATTGTATGCAGTGTGTCTTGCCCAGCACACAGAAACAGGGCCGGCACAAGTGATGGAAGACAGACTTTCCACAGGAGAAGGACATTTCGTTTCCTTAGCACAGAATCCGATAGTGAATATTAGCCTCAAAGGAGAAAGGTGGAGTGAATTTCCTCCATCTACTCCTGGAGGCTCCTTCTTTCTCGGACTCCTCCAGAACTGGGTGTGGCATGTGGGTACAAGCATGGGCTCCCTGCAAAAGGAAGGAGGCCTGCCTAGCACTAGGTGCTTCAGGTAAGGGGGGAGGACTCATCCCGAGGCTCTAATAGGAAACAGTTAGAATGAGGGAAGTGGCAGAGAGATGTATCATAACCATTCAGAATGCTATGAGACCTACTAAGAGATGAGATTTCTTATTAAATAAAGTTGTAATTGACCCAGTAGTAGGGATGCTGAAACCCAGCTTTGTTCATTAGGAATCCAGCCATGGAGCAACTAAGTCCGTGCACCACAACTACTAAGCCTGTGCCGTAGAGCCTGCAAGTCACAACTACTGAGCCCACGTGCCACAACTATTGAAGCCCATGCACCTAGAGCCCGTGCTCTGGAACAACAGAAGCCACTGAAATGAGAAGCCCGCACACTGCAACGAAGACACAACACAGCCAAAAGAATAATAATAATGATAATCCAGTAAACATTTGCCTGGGTGGTGATAGGATTTGTTTTCCAGGTTAAATGAGGCTCACTTGGTATAAAATCAATGCACACACTGAAAGTATACAGTTTATTTACTTTTATATCCATACCCATTCATGATGCAGTGGTGATGGGAATAATTTTTAGAAAGTTGCCACCAGTAACAGTGATGTTTAGGGGAACATAAATCAAGGCAAACACAACACAAAAAGTTCACTTACACACACAGAATCATCCCACTCATTTCACATACAGACACCCCCAGTCTCATGCACACAAACCTACACCACCTAACCGTAATACAGCTTCTGCCTGGGACTATAGTAATTGGTCACATTACTTGTAAATCACTTTCTATCACCAGGACACCTACTCTCATTCCCAGCACAAATTTGGAATCAGTCTGCCCTCTACACTAAAACCAGCAAGAATGTCCCACTTTCTTATCTTCAAAGTTCTTCCTCCCCAAGTGACTGATTCCGGAATACATACCGTTTACACGTTCTGTGAAGGCCACCTGCAATTACAGAAGAGAAAACACTATGAGGATAAGATCACAGTGATGCTCAAGCCTTTTGTTCATTTGCTGACAGTAGAAAACCTGATAAGAAACAGTGGTCCAGGGAACCCAGCAAGGGTTATCAGAGCAAACCTACTCAGGCTGAAAGGCAAGAACATTGCTGGGAGGATGGAACTTCCGAGTCTATTTAGGTTGGAAATTACAGAATTCTTTGCCTAGAGGAAAAATCGCTGCAGGAGAGAGAGCTCCATACTCTACAGTCTGTAATGGATGCTGTCAATTGTAATGTCCTGTGGAATCAGGCTCCATGAGTTGGTAATAGACTCTCACTCCACATTCTCCCAACCAAGGGAATTGTATGTATCTGGAAGGAATACCCTCAAATATTCATAACTTAATTCTATTCAAAGAGAAATAAAGCAATATTTCTATCTCAGACCAGAAACAATCCAGCTTACCTTGGGGATCCACGGAGGCTTTTCTCCTGTCCTATCATGGTGCAGGTCATCCGCCACATCCTCAGGGAGAGCTGGAGGGACACAGAGTAACTGTCAGGACACTGGTGCTGCGACTCAGGAATCACTCAGGGGCTTTCTTCTCGATGAGGACATGGGGTGGTGTGTATGGATGTGGGAGGTTAGTAAGTGTGGGCTGAGCTGGTGTTGGGCCATCCTCTTTGGGGGATGAAGGAAGGCAAAGGACAAGAGGAAGGAAATGAAAACAGAGCTTTGGCTTTCTAGCTAAGGGGAGCCTCATCAGAAGGGAAGGGTCGATCTAAAAAATGGTAAACACTAAAATGCATGCTCTGTTTCAATGACACAGACCCATGACCCACCCTGCCTCTTTTGAGCTTCTGCTAAATTGCCACTGTCTCTTGATTTTTCCCAGATCACTCTTTCCCCAGCATCCACAATGCCAGCTACTGCATTTATCATGTCTTCTAATGTATAATATTTTATACTTGATTAACAACAACCTCTATTAAAGGACTGAATTCAATCCTAGACAAAATATGCTATATTTATTCACTAATCACTTGTCTTAAGGAAAATCAAATACACAAGATTTGACAAAACTGAAATCCTACCATTTAGATACAGCCACTCTCAATCGTGTCATATTTTTCTCCCAATCTTTGTTTTCCATACAATGTATGTATGCCCCCTGAGTCAGGGGTTGTCCATACTCTAGGGAGCTGTTCCATAAGTGGGACACTTCGTTATGAAGAGGGAACCCGGACTGAGCACAGCCTGTCTCTAACCGAGCTGTGCAGGAGAAGTGTACAGTCTAACAGTCAGGTTCCACTTTGAGTCCTTGGGTGTGGGCTACAGGAATTGACCAATGCTAAGGCTTATGCTAACATTATCCAATACAATAAAATAGCTCCCTGATTCTTATCTTCTTTTGGCCTTGTTTAAGCAATGACACCAGCACTGACAGATATGACCTGTACTGTATACATGGGGTCTCACACCTCTCTGAATCTGGGAGCTGACCAGGAGAACGCAGGTCCTGAGGTGAATTTCACATTAATGACTGTGCCAAAGTCAACTGATAAGTCCACCCATAGCTGCCCTGGATTCTGTGACCACTAAGGCCACCTGATGGGCAAGGTCTGGAATTTTAGAGATGCTAGGACTTCCAGCCAGGATACGGATGCAGGCACTCCCTTGCTCCATGACTGCGGATCCCTTGGCTGAGTGGTAAGTGCAGCTCAGGGATCCAGAGCATCCATACTGGGACCCACCCCTGGGTTCTCAGTATGGCTTTTCCACTTAGGAGGTCAAGAGCTTAGAACATTTATCTCTGCAGCATCTCCTTCTGAGGAAAAGGAATATTAAACAAATCTGGGCAACAGCTGTGTTGAGGGAAGAACATGCAAACAGCTTCACAAAACAAGTTAGGGTCCTGTGCCTGAGCTAACCTTAGGTACTTCAAAACTACACCGTAAGTGTCTTAGCCCCTTAGAGCAGATGAAAGTAATATTAGAGTTAAAAGTAACTTGTCCCAATTCCCTTATTCTGCAATACTGAAACAAAAAGCTACAGCAGAGGAAGCCTCATAAACACACAACTCCTGCCAGGGTTTACCCAGGCCTTGAAAGAACTGGGAAGGATAAGACCAAGGCAGGCCTGAGGAAAGGTCAGAGGGTAGGCAGGACTGGGGAGTGGGGAGCAGGGGCAGGGCTGTCTGGACGGAGCAGTGGGTTGTAAGAAGAGCAGTGACCCTGGGTCCTGCTGCCCTGAGTCTCTGTCCTGGGCCTCTTCAATTCCAGGAGACCAGGTTAGCAGGGCTGTGAGAGCCAGTGTGTGAAGAAGCCCAGCAGCCCCTTCACACAGTCCTCTAGAATTCCTGCCGGCCATGAAGGGTCTTTAGGATCAGCTGGACGTGGACCCCTCTCAAATGGAAGCATGTCAGCACATCAGCCTTAGGAGGTGCTGAGGCTGAAATGAGGAGACTGAGCACATGCAGTGATCCCAAATCAAGTGTTCTGTGACTCTTCCACCTCTGGGAGCGTGCTTTCCATGAGGAATAAACAGTGAGGACAAAAGTAAGATGAAGCTACAAGTCCTGAAAGTGTAGAGGGAGAGAGTTCAACTCTCATCCACCACCTGACACAAAGTATAAGAACTTGTTCTCCAGTGTCAAGTGACTATGAGAGTTTTGTTCCCACTAGGACATGGCCATCATACGTGAATGTAAAAAGGAAACCAAAATCCTTGGTGCAAAATACCCTCCAGGTACCGAACAGAAACGAACCTTTCATTTTTGGCAGTGACAAAGCAATGAAAGAGTAGTCTTTGAGAAAGAAAATTTCTGAATGGCAAAGCATGAAAGAAGCACAGTACAGTCAAAGGACATGGACACAATAACTCTATTATATCATTAAAGTTTGGAAAGAACAAATCAGAATTCTACACATATTTCCTTCTTCCTGATTTCCTATTCACCTTCCTTAGTTTCTAAAGTACCGCGTGGAACCCAAGTGTTCTAGGAATTGTCTCGCTTTAGATCCTACCTGAGAGTTGTTCCCTATGTGAATCGTCCTCAGCATCACTGCTATGTATGCTCTCCAAGATCCATTCTGTATGAACACAACCATGAGCATAAAGTTATTATACAAGTTGACGCACCCATTTCTCCTACTCGACTTGCTGGCTCACACAGCATCACCCTGGTCTTCCCTCCAGGTTCTCAGACCTCCCCTGTGCTCTGTGCAGACAGAGTCCTTCAATAAGATCTTGATCACAGTTGAAAATTGCAAATGAGGGAGAGATGCTGAGAAAATCACCTTTCAACCACTCACTTCTATAGACCCATTTATAGCTTTCACCGTCAACCTTACCAACCTGAAATTTCAGATGTTACAGACGTACTTGAAACATGGCTAGTGTGACCAAGCACTTGTGTGGTTTTTGCATTTTTTAATAGAATGAGTTAATTATTGTTTGAACTAAATTAATTATAAATAGACACATTTGGTTCGTGGCTACCACACTGGAAAGCTCAGCTCTAAGAAATCCAAAGATGAGAAAGAGGCAAACAGCCACCCCTCCCCTGGTTGTTCTTTACTGCAGAAAATTTGATGGCCTGATCTGATCATTCGTATGTAGGTATATCTTGGGCTCTTGGACCCACGCTAGGCATTGCAAGAGTCCTTGTGGACACTGAAATAGTACAGTCAACACTCAGATTCAAGAGGAATTCCCAGCAAGGGGCCCACTTGTAGACAGAGGTGAAGGGCATGGCCCAGTACACCTGTATTAGACATAATCAGAGTGTAGGTGCAGAGGGGAGGGAGGGATTTCACTCTCTCCATGAGTCCATCCTTCTCACCCCTGACTCTAGAAGACCTGAGGAAGGCAGTGGAAAAGGCCCCGTAGGAGGTGAAAAATTTGTATACTGAAAACTACAGGACATTGCGGAAAGAAATTAAAGAAGAGACAAATAATTGGAATGATATAAGATGTTCATAGACTGGATTATTAAATACTGTTGGCATTTTCTATACTACATAAAGTGATGTACACATATATCGCAACAACCCACAAAATTCCATGTCATTATTATAGAAGTGGACAGAATCCTAAAATACATATGGAACCCCCCACAAGTAGATAAAACAATCCTGAGAGCAAAGAGCAATGATGGAGATTAACACTTCCTGAACTCAAAACACATAACAATGCCACAGTAGTCAACACAGTCTGCTAGTGGCATCAAGACAGTGAGATAGATCAATGAAATATAATAGAGAGACCCCAAATAAACGCACATATATATGGCCAACTGATCTTGGCCAAGGTTCTAAGATTACCAAGTGAAGAAAGGATAGTCTGTTCAACAATCAACAGCATGAAAAGGCAACCTATCGGATGAGAGGAAATATGTGTAAACCTTGTATCTGAATAAGGGACCAATATCCAGAATATATAAGAAACTACTACAAGTCAATTTCAGAAAAAGAGCGGGCAAATAACTGAGTTTAAAAATGGGTAAAAAGCTTCATTAGACATTTATCCATAAAGACATACAAGTAGTCAATCTACATATGAAAATTTGCTCAACATCGCTAAGCATCAGGGAAATGGAAATCAAGCCACAAGGAGATATCACTCACACCTGTTAGGATGTGCATTATAAAAAGACAATTAGGGCTTCCCTGTTGGCACAGTGGTTGAGAGTCTGCCTGCCGATGTAGGGTACAACTGTTCATGCACTGGTCTGGGAGGATCCCACATGCCGCTGAGCGATTGGGCCCATGAGCCATGGCCGCTGAGCCTGTGCGTTTGGAGCCTGTGCTCCACAACAGGAGAGCCCACAACAATGAGAGGCCCGTGTACTGCAAAAAAAAAAAAAAAAAAAAAAAAAAAAAAAAAAAAAAAGAAAAGAAAAAAGAAAGAAAATTAATGGATGCTGGCAAAGATGTGAAGAATAGGAACTCCTGTACCCTGTTTTGTACCCTGTTGTAATGTAAAATGGTGTAGCCATTATGGAAAACAGAATGGAGGTCCCCCAAAAATTATTAAGAGAACTATCATAAAATCCACAATCACTCATTTAGGTTTATATATAAAGGGGATAAAACAAGAATGTCCAAGAGATATCTACAATCTCATGTCCATTGCAGCATTGTACACAATACACAACATAGGAAAACTGCCTAGTGTCCATGGGAAGATGAATTAATAAAGAAAATGTGGTGTAAACATACAGTGGAATGTCATTCAGTCGTTGAAAAAGAAGGAAATCCTGCCATTTGCAGCAACACGAAAGAACTTGGAGGACATTTGTAAGAGTGACATAAGCCAGTCACAGAAGGTCAAAAACTGAAAGAAAACTCCGAGAAGCAGAGAATAGTAGGGTGGTTCCAAGAGCTGGCAAGAGGTTGACATGGGAAGTCTGTGTTCAATGGTTAGCATGTGTTATTTGCAAAATGTAAAAGTTCTAGACACATGCTGTACAACAAGGTGCATGTAGTCAACAGGACTGACTGGACATTTCAAAACTTGTTAAGACGTTGGATTTCATCGTATGTGTACTTTTACAACAATAAAATACACATATGTAAAATAAATACAAAGTGGAAAAAGGGGAAAAAAGAAGAAAAATAAGGAACGGGAGCCAACAGAGGGAAAGAAGAAAGCAGGAAGGGTCTCTAATGTACACAGGTATCAGGAGATAATGGGAGAGAAGCTCCTCTCCCCAGGCTTTAAAGAAGACATCTCTCCACAGTTCACTCCAGCAAGAGGGGCATGTCCCTTCTCTTCCCCATTCAACCAGAAGCGCCAATAGCATCCTAAGTGGGGCCCAGGCTGTGCTCAGGTGTACACTTTTCCTTGATCTCTAAACCAAACACCCCTGATTCCCCATGGCTCAGGTGCCCTTCCTGTATCTCCTTCCACTTCTCTAAAGCATTTCCCTCTTCAAGTGCAGCCCGAGGCGCCAATCCTGTCCTCACTCGTGGGGTCCACTGGGCGGGTCTCTGTGTTCTTAAGAGCCTCCCTGTGAGTAGCAGGCACTGAATCGCACACCAGGGTTCCCCTCAGCACCATCAGCAAACTACGACCTAGGGATTGAGGATTTCTAGAACAACTTTACTCATACACAGTCTCTTGGGTAAACAAGTGACATATTACAATCAAGCATTTTCAGTGTTTTCTTTGGTGGGGAAAATATTGACACATATAAGGCAATCATATTCTATTAAAGTATGTATTTCTCAAAGGACTCACTATCGAAAAAAAAATTTTAAGTATAACTTTCCATGTTTTAATTGACTTTACTCCCAGACTTGTTTGCTTGCAAAAGCCTTCAGAAAATACCAAGAACCTACTTCATCTGGCAGTTTGCACCGCAACATGAGTGGAGATGCTCTTGTCACACTCCTTGGTTTCTCTATCCTACCTTGCAAAGCACAACCTCCTGTCTGCCCTCCTGTGATGGGAGCCAGTGCCCACCCAGAACTCAATCCCTGGGGTAGATTTCTTGGTTCTGTCTTCATTGTATGCAGTGTGTCTTGCCCAGCACACAGAAACAGGGCCGGCACAAGTGATGGAAGACAGACTTTCCACAGGAGAAGGACATTTCGTTTCCTTAGCACAGAATCCGATAGTGAATATTAGCCTCAAAGGAGAATGGTGGAGTGAATTTCCTCCATCTACTCCTGGAGGCTCCTTCTTTCTCGGACTCCTCCAGAACTGGGTGTGGCATGGGCTCCCTGCAAAAGGAAGGAGGCCTGCCTAGCACTAGGTGCTTCAGGTAAGAGGGGAGGACTCATCCCGAGGCTCTAATAGGAAACAGTTAGAATGAGGGAAGTGGCAGAGAGATGTATCATAACCATTCAGAATGCTATGAGACCTACTAAGAGATGAGATTTCTTATTAAATGAAGTTGTAATTGACCCAGTAGTAGGGATGCTGAAACCCAGTTTGGTTCATTAAGATACCAGCCATTGGGCAACTAAGTCCATGCACCACAACTACTAAGCCTGTGCCGTAGAGCCTGCAAGTCACAACTACTGAGCCCACGTGCCACAACTATTGAAGCCCATGCACCTAGAGCCCGTGCTCTGGAACAACAGAAGCCACTGAAATGAGAAGCCCGCACACTGCAACGAAGACACAACACAGCCAAAAAAATAATAATAATGATAATCCAGTAAACATTTGCCTGGGTGGTGATAGGATTTGTTTTCCAGGTTAAATGAGGCTCACTTGGTATAAAATCAATGCACACACTGAAAGTATACAGTTTATTTACTTTTATATCCATACCCATTCATGATGCAGTGGTGATGGGAATAATTTTTAGAAAGTTGCCACCAGTAACAGTGATGTTTAGGGGAACATAAATCAAGGGAAACACAACACAAAAAGTTCACTTACACACACAGAACCATCCCACTCATTTCACATACAGACACACCCAGTCTCATGCACACAAACCTACACCACCTAACCGTAATACAGCTTCTTCCTGGGACTATAGTAATTGGTCACATTACTTGTAGATCACTTTCTATCACCAGGACACCTACTCTCATTCCCAGCACAAATTTGGAATCAGTCTGCCCTCTACACTAAAACCAGCAAGAATGTCCCACTTTCTTATCTTCAAAGTTCTTCCTCCCCAAGTGACTGATTCCACAATACATACCGTTTTCACGTTCTGGGAAGGCCACCTGCAATTACAGAAGAGAAAACACTATGAGGATAAGATCACAGTGATGCTCAGGTGTTTTGTTCATTTGCTGACAGTAGAAAACCTCATAAGAAACAGTGGTCCAGGGAACCCAGCAAGGGTTATCCGAGCAAAACCTACTCAGGCTGAAAGGCAAGAACTTTGCTGGGAGGATGGAACTTCCAAGTCCATTTAGGTTGGAAATTACAGAATTCTTTGTCTAGAGGAAAAATCGCTGCAGGAGAGAGAGCTCCGTACTCTACAGGCTATAATGGATGCTGTCAATTGTAATGTCCTGTGGAATCAGGCTCCATGAGCTGGTAATAGACTCTCACTCCACATTCTCCCAACCAAGGGAATTGTATGTATCTGGAAGGAATACGCTCAAATATTCATAACTTAATTCTATTGAAAGAGAAATAAAGCAATATTTCTATCTCAGACCAGAAACAATCCAGCTTACCTTGGGGATCCACGGAGGCTTTTCTCCTGTCCTATCATGGTGCAGGTCATCCGCCACATCCTCAGGGAGAGCTGGAGGGACACAGAGTAACTGTCAGGACACTGGTGCTGCGGCTCAGGAATTACTCAGGGGCTTTCTTCTCGATGAGGACATGGGGTGGTGTGTATGGATGTGGGAGGTTAGTAAGTGTGGGCTGAGCTGGTGTTGGGCCATCCTCTTTGGGGGATGAAGGAAGGCAAAGGACAAGAGGAAGGAAATGAAAACAGAGCTTTGGCTTTCTAGCTAAGGGGAGCCTAATCAGAAGGGAAGGGTCGATCTAAAAAATGGTAAACACTAAAATGCATGCTCTGTTTCAATGACACAGACCCATGACCCATCCTGCCTCTTTTGAGCTTCTGCTAAATTGCCACTGTCGCTTGATTTTTCCCAGATCACTCTTTCCCCAGCATCCACAATGCCAGCTACGGCATTTATCATGTCTTCTGTTGTATGATATTTTATACTTGATTAACAGCAACCTCCATTAAAGGACTGAATTCAATCCTAGACAAAATATGCTATATTTATTCACTAATCACTTGTCTTAAAGAAAATCAAATACACAAGATTTGACAAAATTGAAATCCTACCATTTAGATACAGCCACTATCAATCGTATCATATTTTTCTCCCAGTCTTTGTTTTCTATACATTGTACGTATGCCCACTGAGTCAGGGGTTGTCCATACTCTAGGGAGCTGTTCCATAAGTGGGACACTTCGTTATGAAGAGGGAGCCCGGACTGAGCACAGCCTGTCTCTAACCCAGCTGCGCAGGAGAAGTGTACAGGCTAACAGTCAGGTTCCACTTTGAGTCCTTGGGTGTGGGCTACAGGAATTGACCAATGCTAAGGCTTATGGTAATGTTATCCAATACAATAAAATAGCTCCCTGATTCTCATCTGCTTTTGGCGTTGTTTAAGCAGTGACACCAGCACTGACAGATATGACCTCTACTGTATACATGGGGTCTCACACCTCTCAGAATCTGGGAGCTGACCAGGAGAATGCAGGTCCTGAGGTGAATTTCACCTTAATGACTGTGCCAAAGTCAACTGATAAGTCCACCCATAGCTGCCCTGGATTCTGTGACCACTAAGGCCACCTGATGGGCAAGGTCTGGACCTTTGGAGATTCTAGGACTTCCAGCCAAGGATACGGATGCAGGGACTCCCTTGCTCCATGACTGAGGACCCCTTGGCTGAGTGGTAAGTGCAGGTCAGTGATCAAGTGCATCCACATTGGGACCCACCCCTGGGTCCTCAGTATGGCTTTTCCACTTAGGAGGTCAAGAGCTTAGAACATTTATCTCTGCACCATCTCCTTCTGAGGAAAAGGAATATTAACCAAATCTGGGCAACAGCTGTGTTGAGGGAAGAACATGGCAAACAACTTCACAAACAAATAAGGGTCCTGTGCCTGAGGTAACCTTAGGTACTTCAAATCAACTCCGTAAGTCTCTTAGCCCCTTAGAGCGGATGAAAGCAATATTAGAGTTAAAAGTAACTTGTCCCAATTCCCTTAGTCTGGAACACGGAAACAAAATTCTACAGAAGAGGAAGTCTCATAAACACACAGCACCTGCCAGGGTTTACCCCAGCCTTGGAAGTACTGGGAAGGATAAGACCAAGGCAGGCCTGAGGAAAGGTCAGAGGGTAGGCAGGACTGGGGAGTGGGGAGCAGGGGCAGGGCTGTCTGGACGGAGCAGTGGGTTGTAAGAAGAGCACTGAACCTGGGTCCTGCTGCCCTGAGTCTCTGTCCTGGGGCTAGTCAACCCCAGGAGACCAGGTCAGCAGGGCTGTGAAAGCAAGTGTGTAAAGAAGCCCAGCAGCCCCTTCACACAGCCCTCTAGAATTTCTGCCGCCCATGGAGGGTCTCTAGGGTAGCTGGACGTGGACCCCTCTGAAATGGAAGCATGTCAGCACCTCAGCCTTGGGGAAGTGTAGAGGCTGGGATGAGCTCAAGGAGACTGACCACATGCAGTGATCCCAGAGCACGTGTTCTGTGACTCATCCATCTCTGGGACTGTCCTTTACAAGAGGAACTAACAGTGAGCACAAAATATGAGGTGAAGCCACAAGTCCTGAAAGTGCAGAGGGAGACAGTTCACTTCTCATCCACCACCTCACCCTTTCTAGAAGAACTTGGTCTCAAGTTTCAATGGCCCATGAGAGTTTTGACCCACAGGTTCTGTCCATCATAGGTCAATATGCAAAAGAAAAAAACTCTACTGTGCACCATACCCTAGATGTGCTAACCAGAGCACAAACTTCCATATTAGGCAGTGACAAGCACAAGAAAGAGCAGCTCATGTGCAAAAGATCAGTTTAGATGAGCAAATCAAGAAAAGGTGATTATAGAGCACAGTCACGTCTAAGGACACAATTTCTCTCTATTGTATCATTAAAATGTGAAAAAAACAAGTCAGAACTCTACACATATTTCATTCTTCTTTCTGATTTCATATCCACCTTCCTCAGTCTGCAAAGCAGGAGATATAACCCTAAAGTTCCAGGAACCTTCTGCCATTAGATCCTACCTAAGTGTTGTTCCTACCTGTATCCTTTTCTTTATCACGGCCACAAATGCTATTCAAAGTCAATTCTGTAGAAACACGAACATGAATTTACAAGTCTTATGGATATATTTAAAATGTGACTAATGTGACTGAGTAATGGGATATTTTATTTTCTTTTATTTCAATACACTTAGTGAATCATTGATTGAATTAAATAAATTATAACAGGCACATCTAGCTAGTGGCTACCACAGTGTAATAAACAACCCTCTCTCTCTCTCTCTCCATATATATGTGTATATATATATATAAAGTATATGGAGGATGTTACCACCGCTCCCCTGGTTATTCCCCTCTGTATGGTCTACCCATTCAAGATGGCTGTTTGCTGATGGTTTACCAAAGGAAAACCTCTGCCCCGTGAAGTACGTAGCCCAAGGGGTAAGAGGGATGCGTCCCTCTGCTGGTTTCCCTGGTAACCGATGAGCCCATCTGCTGTCAATTCCCCCTTTAACTGGTAGCCTGCCTATTCCGCCCAGAGAGAAGCATGCTGCTACTGCTGCTGCTGCGTTCTGCCTGCCATCGGCTATCTACAGTGGGGTGTCTCTCCAGGACCACTTTGCTTCTGACGTGAAAGATCTCCCATCTATTAAACCATGAATGTCTCTGTCCCTGACTTCGGGCTCTTTCCTTAGCCCTGAGGCTGAGCAAGTACAGGGCTTGCAGGCGTGAGAGGTGCGGCCCAACACCTTCTGCAGGGCAGTTTGCTGGCCAGATTTGATGATTCATTTGTAGGTGTTTCCTAGGCTCATGCACACTTGCCAGGCACTCATGAGACCTTGGGGACACTGAAACAGTAATGTCAACACCCAGATCCTAGAGGAATTCCCGACAGGTGTTCCACTTGAGGGGAGAGGTAATGAGCATGGCCCAGTGCACCTGTGCTAGACATAATCGGCGAGCAGGTGCAGAAGGGAGGGAGGGACATTCACTCACTTTATGAGGCCATCCTTCTCACCACTGCCTCTGAAAAATCCAGGGAAGGAAGGGACAAAATGCCCTTAGAAGGTAAATGGCCTGTACACTGAAAACTACAAACCACTGCTGAAAGAATTAAACAAGGAACAAATCATTGAAACGACATATCATATTCATAGACTGGAGACTTATTATTGTTGACATTTCTACACTACCCAAAGGTAAATATAAATTCATTGTAATACCTATCAAAATCCCAATGTCATTTTCAAAGAAATAGAAAAAAAAAGGATCCTAAAATACATATGGAACCACTAAGGACTCCAAACAGACAACACAATCCTGAGAACAAAGAACATAGATGGAGGCTTCTCACTTCCTGACTTCAAAACACATTACAAAGCCACAGGAATCAAAACTGTACGGTACTGACATAGAAACAGATACATAGGCCTAAAGATGAGAATAAATAACCCCCAAGAAAACTCATAGATACATTGCCAAATGAAATTCACCAAGCTTCTAAGACAACAAATAGGGAAAGTATAGTTTTCTCAACAGTCAATAGGATGAAAATATAACTTACAGAAAGATTACAAACATATATCAGAAAAGGAGCTAATATACAAAACATCAAAGAAAAACACTACAACTCAAATGTAAACTAAGTTAAAAAATTAAAAAGGGCAAATAACTGGGTTCAGAAATGTGCAAAGTCTTAAATAAGACATTTCCTAAAAAAGACATACAAATGGATAACAAATATAGGAAAAGGTTCTCAACCTCACTAATCATCAGGGCAATGCAAATCAACACCTCATACCTGTTAGGCTGTGTATTATAAAGAAAATAATTAACAGTTTAAGGCCAAGATGTGGGGAATTGGAAACTTTGTACACTGCTGGTGGGAAGGTAAAATGGTGCCGCTATTATGAAAAAGAGTATGGGGGTTCCTTATAAAATTATAAACAGAAATATCATATGATTCAGCAATCACAGTTCTGGGTATATAGCCAAAGGAAATTAAATCAGTATCACAATGAGATGAACTTAGGTTCATTGCAGCATTCTCCAAAATAGCCTAGATATGCAACCAACTTCACAAAAGAAGTAAGTGTCCTGTGCCTGAGCTAACCTTAGGTACTTCAAAACAACTCCGTAAGTCTCTTAGCCCCTTAGAGAGGATGAGAGCAATATTAGAGTTAAAACTAACTTGTACCAATTCCCTTAGTCTGGAATACTGAAACAAAAGTTCTACAGCAGGGTAAGCCTCATAAACTCACAGCACCTGCCAGGGTTTACCCCAGCCTTGGAAGAACTGGGAAGGATAAGACCAAGGCAGGCCTGAGGAAAGGTCAGAGGATAGGCAGGACTGGAGTGTGGGGAGCAGGAACAGGGCTGTCCGGATAGAGCCGTGCGTTGTAATAAGTGCAGTGACCCTGGGTCCTGCTGCCCTGAGTCTCTGTCCTGTGCCTGGTGAATTCCAGGAGACCAGGTTAGCAGGGCTATGAGAGCCAGTGTGTGAAGCGAGCCCAGCAGCCCCTTCACACAGTCCTCTAGAATTCCTGCTGGCCATGAAGCGTCTGTAGGGGCAGCTGGACGTGGAGCCCTCTCAAATGGAAGCATGTCAGCACATCAGCCTTGGGAGGTGCTGAGGCTGAAATGAGGAGGCTGAGCACATGCAGTGATCCCAAAGCATGTGTTCTGTGACTCATCCACCTCTGGGAGTGCAGTTTCCTTGAGGAATAAACAGTGAGGACAAAAGTAAGGTGAAGCTACAAGTCCTGAAAGTGTAGAGGGAGATAGTTCAAGTCTCATCCACCACCTGACACTCACTATAAGAACTTGTTCTCCAATGTCAAGTGACTATGAGAGCTTTGTTCCCACTAGGATATGGTCATCATACGTGAATGTAAAAAGGAAACCAAAATCCCTGGTGCAAAATACCCTCCAGGTACCAAGTAGAAATGAACTATTCATCTTTGGCAGTGAAAAAGCAATGAAACAGTAGTCTTGTGAGAAAGAAAATTTCTGAATGGCAAAGCAAGAAAAGATGACTATAAGCACAGTACAGTCAAAGGACATGGACACAATAACTCTATTGTATCATTAAAATTTGGAAAGAACAAATCAGAATTCTACACATATTTCCTTCTTCGTCCTGATTTCATATTCACCTTCCTTAGTTTCTAAAGAACCGGGTGGAACCCAAGTGTTCTAGGAATTGTCTCCCTTTAGATCCTACCTGAGAGTTGTTCGCTACGTGAATCGTCATCAGCATCACTGTTATGTATGCTCTCCACCATGCATTCTGTACAAACACAACCATGAGCATAAGGTTATTATACAAGTTGACCCACCGATTTCTCCTACTCGACTTGCTGGCTCACACAACATCACCCAGGTCTTCCCTCCAGGTTCTCAGACCTCCCCTGTGCTCTGTGCAGACAGAGTCCTTCAATAAGATATTGATCACAGTTGAAAATTTCAAATGAGGGAGAGATGCTGAGAAAATCACCTTTCGACCCCTCACTTCTGTAGACCCATTTATAGCTTTCACCGTCAACCTTACCAACCTGAAATTCCAGATGTTACAGACACACTTGAAACATGGCTAGTGTGACCGAGCAATTGTGTGTTTTTTGCATTTTTTAATAGAATGAGTTAATTGTTTGAACTAAATTAATTATAAATAGACACATTTGGTTAGTGGCTACCACACTGGAAAGCTCGGCTCTAAGAAATCCAAAGATGAGAAAGAGGCAATCAGCCAACCCTCCCCTGGTTGTTCTTTACTGCAGAAAATTTGATGGCCTGATCTGATCATTCGTATGTAGGTATACCTTTGGCTCTTGAACCCATGCCAGACATTGGGAGAGTCCTTGTGGACACTGAAATAGTATAGTCAACACTCAGATGCAAGAGAAATTCCCAGCAAGGGGCCCACTTGTAGACAGAGGTGAAGGGCATGGCCCAGTACACCTGTATTAGACATAATCAGAGAGTAGGTGCAGAGGGGAGGGAGGGATTTCACTCTCTTCATGAGTCCAACCTTCACATCCCTGACTCTAGAAGACCTGAGGAAGGCCGTGGAAAAGGCCCCATCGGAGGTGAAAAATTTGTATACTGAAAAGTACAGGACATTGTGGAAAGAATTTAAAGAAGAGACAAGTAATTGGAATGACATACCATATTCATAGACTGGATTATTAAATACTGTTGGCATTTCTATACTACATAAAGGGATGTACACATATATCGCAACAACCCGTATAATTCCATGACATTATTATAGAAGTGGACAGAATCCTAAAATACATATGGAACCGCCACAAGTAGATAAAGCAATCTTGAGAGCAAAGAGCAATGATGGAGATTAACACTTCCTGAACTCAAAACTCATAACAATGCCACAGTAGTCAAAACAGTCTGCTACTGGCATCAAGACAGTGAGATAGACCAATGAAATATAATAGAGAGACCTCAAATAAACGCACATATATATGGCCAACTGATCTTTGCCAAGGTTCTAAGATTACCAAGTGAAGAAAGGATGGTCTGTTCAACAATCAACAGAATGAAAAGGCAACCTATAGGATGAGAGGAAATATGTGTAAACCTTGAATCTGACTAAGGGTCCAATATCCGGAATATATAAGAAACTACAAGAAGTCAATTATAGAAAAACAGCGGGCAAATAACTGAGTTTCAAAATGGGTAAAAAGCTTCACTAGACATTTCTCCATAAAGACATACAAGTGGTCAATCTACATATGAAAATTTGCTCAACATTGCTAAGCATCAGGGTAATGGAAGTCAAGCCACAAGGAGATATCACTCACAACTGTTAGGATGTGCTGTATAAAAAGACTATTAGGGCTTCCGTGGTGGCACAGTGGTTGAGACTCTGCCTGCCGAGGCAGGGGATACGTGTTTGTGCCCCAGTCTGGGAGGATCCCACAGGCCGCTGAGCGGCTGGGCCCATGAGCCATGGCCGCTGAGCTTGTGCATTTGGATCCTGTGATCCACAACGGTAGAGCCCACAACCATGAGAGGCCTATGTACTGCAAAAAAAAAAAAAAGAAATAAAATTCATGGATGTTCGCAAAGATGTGAAGAAGTGAAACTTCTGTACCCTGTTTTGTACACTTTAGTAATGTAAAATGGTATAGCCACTATGGAAAACACAATGTTGGTCCCCCCAAAATTATTAAGAGAACTATTATAAAATCCAGGAATCACTCATTTAGGTTTATATACAAAGGAGATGAAACAAGAATGTCCAAGAGATATCTACAATTTCATGCCTATGGCAGCAATATACAGAATACAAAACATAGGAAAACTGCCTAGTGTCCATGGGAAGATGAATTAATAAAGAAAATGTGGTGTATACATACAGTGGAATGTCATTCAGTCTTTGAAAAAGAAGGAAATCCTGCCTTTTGCAGCAACACGAAAGAACTTGGAGGACATTTGTAAGAGTGACATAAGCCAGTCACAGAAGGTCAAAAACTGAAAGAAAACTCCGAGAAGCAGAGAGTAGAAGGGTGGTTTCAAGAGCTGGCAAGAGGTTGATATGGGAAGTCTGTGTTCAATGGTTAGCTTGTGTTATTTGCAAAATGGAAAAGTTCTAGACACATGTTGTACAACAAGGTGCATGTAGTCAACAGGACTGCCTGGACATTTCAAAACTTGTTAAGACGTTGGATTTCACTGTATGTGTACTTTTACAACAATAAAATATACATATGTAAAATAAATACAAAGTGGAAAAAGGGGAAAAAAGAAGAAAAATAAGGAAAGGGAGTCAACAGAGGGAAAGAAGAAAGCAGGAAGGGTCTCGAATGTACACAGGTATCAGGAGATAATGGGAGAGAAGCTCCTCTCCCCAGGCTTTAAAGAAGACATCTCTCCAGAGTTCACTCCAGCAAGAGGGGGATGTCCTTTCTCTTCCCCATTCAACCAGAAGCGCCAATAGCATCCTAAGTGTGGCCCAGGCTGTGCTCAGGTGTACACTTTTCCTTGATCTCTAAACCAAACACCCCTGACTCCCCATGGCTCAGGTGCCCTTCCTGTATCTCCTTCCACTTCTCTAAAGCATTTCCCTCTTCAAGTCCAGCCCGAGGCTCTAATCCTGTCCTCACATGTGGGGTCCACTGGGCGCGTCTCTAAGTTCTTAAGAGCCTCCCTGTGAGTAGCAGGCACTGAATCACACACCAGGGTTTCACTCAGCACCATCAGGAATCTATGACCTAGGGATTGAGGATTTCTAGAACAACTTTACTCATACACAGTCTCTTGGGTAAACAAGTGACATTTTACAATCAAGCATTTTCTGTTTTTTCTTTGGTGCGGAAGATATTGACACATATAAGGCAATCATATTCTATTAAAGTATGTATTTCTCAAAGGACTCCTATCGAAAAAAAAATTTTAAGTATAACTTTCCTTGTTTTAATTGACTTTACTCCCAGACTTGTTTGCTTGCAAAAGCCTTCAGAAAATACCAAGAACCTACTTCACCTAGCAGTTTGCACAGCAACATGAGTGGAGATGCTCTTGTCACACTGCTTGGTCTCTCGGTCCCAGCTTGTATAGCACAACCTCCTGTCCGCTCTGCTGGGAAGGGAGCCAGTGCCCACCCTGAGCTCAATCCCTGGGGTAGATCTCTTGGTTCTGTCTTCCCTGTATGCAGTGTTTCTTGCACAGCACACAGAAACAGGGCCAGCACAACTGATGGAAAACAAACTTTCCACAGGAGAAGGACATTTCGTTTCCTTAGCACAGAATCCGATAGTGAATATTAGCCTCAAAGGAGAAAGGTGGAGTGAATTTCCTCCTTCTACTCCTGGAGGCTCCTTCTTTCTCGGAATCCTCCAGAACTGGGTGTGGCATATGGGTACAAGCATGGGCTCCCTGAAAAATGAAGGAGGCCTGCCTAGCACTAGTTGCTTCACGTAAGAGGGGAGGACTCATCCCGAGGCTCTAATAGGAAATAGTTAGAATGAGTGAAGTGGCAGAGAGATGTATCATAACCATTCAGAATGCTATGAGACGTACTAAGAGATGAGATTTCTTATTAAATGAAGTTGTAATTGGCCCAGTAGTAGGCATACTGAAACCCAGTTTTGTTCACTAAGAATCCACCCATGGAGCAACTAAGCCCGTGCACAACAACTACTAAGCCTGTGCTCTAGACCCCGCAGGTCAAGGCCAAGATGTCGGAAATTGGAAACATTGTACACTGCTGGTGGGAATGTAAAATGGATCAGCTATTATGAAAAAGAGTATGGGGGTTCCTTATAAAATTATAAACAGAAATATCATATGATTCAGCAATCACAGTTCTGGGTATATATCCAAAGGAAATTAAATCAATATCACAATGAGATGAACTTAGGTTCATTGCAGCATTCTCCAAAATGGCCTAGATATGCAACCAACTTCACGAAACCAGTAAGTGTCCTGTGCCTGAGCTAACCTTAGGTACTTCAAAACAAGTCCGTAAGTCTCTTAGGCCCTTAGAGAGGATGAAAGCAATATTAGAGTTAAAAGTAACTTGTTCCAATTCCCTTAGTCTGGAATACTGAAACAAAATTCTACATCAGAGGAAGCCTTATAAAAACACAGCACCTGACAGGGTTTACCCCAGCCTTGGAAGAACTGGGAAGGATAAGACCAAGGCAGGCCTGAGGGAAAGTCAGAGGGTAGGCAGGACTGGAGTGTGGGGAGCAGGGGCAGGGCTGGCCGGATGGAGCAGTGGGTTGTAAGAAGAGCAGTGACCCTGGGTCCTGCTGCCCTGAGTCTCTGTCCTGGGCCTCTTCAATTCCAGGAGACCAGGTTAGCAGGGCTGTGAGAGCCAGTGTGTGAAGAAGCCCAGCAGCCCCTTCACACAGTCCTCTAAGAATTCCTGCCAGGCATGAAGGGTCTTTAGGGGCAGCTGGACGTGGAGCCCTCTCAAACGGAAGCATGTCAGCACAGCAGCCTTGGGAGGTGCTGAGGCTGAAATGAGGAGACTGAGCACATGCAGTGATCCCAAAGCATGTGTTCTGTGACTCATCCACCTCAGGGAGCGCATTTTCCATGAGGAATAAACAGTGAGGACAAAAGTAAGATGAAGCTACAAGTCCTGAAAGTGTAGAGGGAGAGAGTTCAACTCTCATCCACCACCTGACACTAACTATAAGGACTTGTTCTCCAGTGTCAACTGACTATGAGACTTTTGTTCCCACTAGGATATGGCCATCATACGTGAATGTAAAAAGGAAACCAAAATCCCTGGTGCAAAATACCCTCCAGGTACCAAACAGAAACGAACCATTCATCTTTGGCAGTGAAAAAGCAATGAAAGAGTAGTCTTGTGAGAAAGAAAATTTCTGAATGGCAAAGCAAGAAAAGATGACTATAAGCACAGTACAGTCAAAGGACATGGACACAATAACTCAACTATATCATTAATTTGGAAAGAACAAATCAGAATTCTACACATATTTCCTTCTTCTTCCTGATTTCATATTCACCTCCCTTAGTTTCTAAAGAACCGGGTGGAACCCAAGTGTTCTAGGAATTGTCTCCCTTTAGATCCTACCTGAGAGTTGTTCCCTACGTGAATCGTCATCAGCATCACTGCTATGTATGCTCTCCACGATCCATTCTGTACAAACACAACCATGAGCATAAAGTTATTATACAAGTTGACGCACCCATTTCTCCTACTCGACTTGCTGGCTCACACAGCATCACCCTGGTCTTCCCTCCAGGTTCTCAGACCTCCCCTGTGCTCTGTGCAGACAGAGTCCTTCAATAAGATCTTGATCACAGTTGAAAATTGCAAATGAGGGAGAGATGCTGAGAAAATCACCTTTCGACCCCTCACTTCTATAGACCCATTTATAGCTTTCACCGTCAACCTTACCAACCTGAAATTCCAGATGTTACAGACACACTTGAAACATGGATAGTATGACCAAGCAATTGTGTGTTTTGTGCATTTTTTAATAGAATGAGTTAATTATTGTTTGAACTAAATTAATTATAAATAGACACATTTGGTTCGTGACTACGAGACTGGAAAGCTCAGCTGTAAGAAATCCAAAGATGAGAAAGAGGCAACCAGCCACCCTTCCCCTAGTTGTTCTTTACTGCAGAAAATTTCATGGCCTGATCTGATCATTCATATGTAGGTATATCTTGGGCTCTTGGACCCACGCCACGCATTGGGAGAGTCCTTGTGGACACTGAAATAGTACAGTCAACACTCAGATCCAAGAGGTATTCCCAGCAAGGGGCAGACTTGTAGACAGCGGTGAAGGGCATGGCCAAGTACACCTGTATTAGACATAATCAGAGAGTAGGTGCAGAGGGGAGGGAGGGATTTCACTCTCTCCGTGACTCCATCCGTCACCCCCCTGAATCTAGAAGACCTGAGGAAGGCAGTGGAAAAGGCCCCGTAGGAGGTGAAAAATTTGTATACTGAAAACTACTGGACATTGCGAAAAGAAATTAAAGAAGAGACAAGTAAAGGGAATGACATACGATGTTCATAGACTGGATTATTAAATACTGTTGGCATTTCTATACTACATAAAGTGATGTACACATATATCGCAACAACCCACAAAATTCCATGTCATTATTATAGAAGTGGACAGAATCCTAAAATACATATGGAACCCCCACAAGTAGACAAAACAATCTTGAGAGCAAAGAGCAATGAAGGAGATTAACACTTCCTGAACTCAAAACACATAACAATGCCACAGTAGTCAACACAGTCTGCTAGTGGCATCAAGACAGTGAGATAGACCAATGAAATATAATAGAGAGACCTCAAGTAAACGCACATATATATGGCCAACTGATCTTGGCCAAGGTTCTAAGACTACCAAGTGAAGAAAGGATAGTCTGTTCAACAATCAACAGCATGAAAAGGCAACCTATAGGATGAGAGGAAATATGTGTAAACCTTGTATCTGAATAAGGGACCAATATCCAGAATATATAAGAAACTACCAGAAGTGAATTTCAGAAAAACAGCAGGCAAATAACTGAGTTTAAAAATGGGTAAAAAGCTTCACTAGACATTCCTCCATAAAGACATACAAGTGGTCAATCTACATATGAATATTTGCACAACATCGCTAAGCATCAGGGAAATGGAAATCAAGCCACAAGGAGATATCACTCACACCTGTTAGGATGTGTATTATAAAAAGACAATTAGGGCTTCCCTGGTGGCACAGTGGTTGAGAGTCCGCCTGCTGATGCAGGGGACATGTGTTCGTGCCCCAGTCTGGGAGGATCCCACATGACACTGAGCGGCTGGGCCCATGAGCCATGGCTGCTGAGCCTCTGTGTTTGGAGCCTGTGCTCTGCAACGGGAGAGCCCACAACAATGAGAGGCCCGTGTACTGCAAAAAAAAAAAAAAAGAGAGAGAAAAGAAAGAAAATTAATGGATGCTGGCAACGATGTGAAGAAGTGGAACTTCTGTACCCTGTTTTGTACCCTGTAGTAATGGAAAATAGTGTAGCCATTATGGAAAACAGAATGGAGGTCCCCCAAAAATTATTAAGAGACGTATCATAAGATCCAGCAATCACTCATTTAGGTTTATATACAAAGGAGATAAAACAAGAATGTCCAAGAGATATCTACAATCTCATGTCCATTGCAGCATTATACACAATACACAACATAGGAAAACTGCCTAGTGTCCATGGGAAGATGAATTAATAAAGAAAATGTGGTGTATACATAGAATGGAATGTCATTCAGTCTTTGAAAAAGAAGGAAATCCTGCCATTTGCAGCAACACGAAAGAACTTGGAGGACATTTGTAAGAGTGACATAAGCCAGTCACAGAAGGTCAAAAACTGAAAGAAAACTCCGAGAAGCAGAGAGTAGAAGGGTGGTTCCAAGAGCTGGCAGGAGGTTGACATGGGAAGTCTCTGTTCAATTGATACCATGTGTTATTTGCAAAATGGAACAGTTCTAGACACATGCTGTACAACAAGGTGCATGTAGTCAACAGGACTGACTGGACATTTCAAAACTTGTTAAGACGTTGGATTTCATTGTATGCGTACTTTTACAACAATAAAATATACATATGTAAAATAAATACAAAGTGGAAAAAGGGGAAAAAAGAAGAAAAATAAGGAAAGGGAGTCAACAGAGGGAAAGAAGAAAGCAGGAAGGGTCTCGAATGTACACAGGTATCAGGAGATAATGGGAGAGAAGCTCCTCTCCCCAGGCTTTAAAGAAGACATCTCTCCAGAGTTCACTCCAGCAGGAGGGGGATGTCCTTTCCCTTCCCCATTCAACCAGAAGGGCCAATAGCATCCTAAGTGTGGCCCAGGCTGTGCTCAGGTGTACACTTTTCCTTGATCTCTAAACCAACCACCCCTGACACCCCATGGCTCAGGTGCCCTTCCTGTATCTCCTTCCACTTCTCTAAAGCATTTCCCTCTTCAAGTCCAGCCCGAGGCTCCAATCCTTTCCTCACACGTGGGGTCCACAGGGTGGGTCTCTGAGTTCTTAAGAGCCTCCCTGTGAGTAGCAGGCACTGAATCGCACACCAGGGTTCCCCTCAGCACCATCAGCAAACTACCACCTAGGGATTGAGGATTTCTAGAACAACTTTACTCATACACAGTCTCTTGGGTAAACAAGTGACATTTTACAATCAAGCATTTTCAGGGTTTTCTTTGGTGGGGAAAATATTGACACATATATGGCAATCATATTCTATTAAAGTATGTATTTCTCAAAGGACTCACTATCGAAAAAAATTTTTATATATAACTTTCCATGTTTTAATTGACTTTACTCCCAGTCTTATTTGCTTGCAAAAGCCTTCAGAAAATACCAAGAACCTACTTCACCTGGCAGTTTGCACAGCAACATGAGTGCAGATGCTCTTGTCACAATGCTTGGTTTCTCTATCCCACCTGGCAAAGCACAACCTCCTCTCCAACCTCCTGGGAAGGGAGCCAGTGCCCACCCTGAGCTCAGTCCCTGGGGTAGATCTCTTGGTTCCGTCTTCACTGTATGCAGTGTTTCTTGCCCAGCACACAGAAACAGGGCCGGCACAAGTGATGGAAGACAGACTTTCCACAGGAGAAGGACATTTCGTTTCCTTAGCACAGAATCCGATAGTGAATATTAGCCTCAAAGGAGAAAGGTGGAATGAATTTCCTCCATCTACTCCTGGAGGCCCCTTCTTTCTCGGGCTCCTCCAGAACTGGGTGTGGCATGTGGGTACAAGCATGGGCTCCCTGCAAAAAGAAGGAGGTCTGCCTAGCACAAGGTGCTTCAGGTAAGGGGCAGGACTCATCCCGAGGCTCTAATAGGAAACATTTAGAATGAGGGAAGTCCAGATAGATGTATCATAACCATTCAGAATGCTATGACACGTACTAAGAGATGAGATTTCTTATTAAATGAAGTTGTAATTGACCCAGTAGTAGGGATGCTGAAACCCAGTTTTGTTCACTAAGAATCCAGCCATGGAGCAACTAAGCCCGTGCACCACAACTACTAAGCCTGTGCTCTAGAGCCCGCAAGTCACAACTGCTGAGCCCACGTGCCACAACTACTGAAGCCCATGCACCTAGAGCCCGTGGTCTGGAACAACAGTAGCAACCGAAATGAGAAGCCCTCGTACTGCAACGAAGACCCATCACAGCCAAAAGAAAAAAAAAAAAGAATCCAGTAAACATTTGCCTGGGTGGTGATAGGATTTGTTTTCCAGGTTAAATGAGGCTCAATTGGTATAAATCCAATGCACACCCTGAAAGTGTACGGTTTATTTACTTTTATATCCATACCCATTCATGATGCAGTGGTGATGAGAATATTTTTTAGAAAGTTGGCACCAGTAACAGTGATATTTAGGGGAACATAAATCAAGGCAAACACAACACAAAATGTTCACATAGACACACAGAATCATACCACTCATTTCACATACAGACACACCCAGTCTCATGCACACAAACCTACACCACCTAACCGTAATACAGCTTCTGCCTGGGACTATAGTAATTGGTCACATTACTTGTAAATCACTTTCTATCACCAGGGCCCCTACTCTCATTCCCAGCACAAATTTGGAATCAGTTTGCCCTCTACACTAAAACCAGCAAGAATGTCCCACTTTCTCATCTTCAAAGTTCTTCCTCCCCAAGTGACTGATTCCGGAATACATACTGTTTACACGTTCTGTGAAGGCCACCTGCAATTACAGAAGAGAAAACACTATGAGGATAAGATCACAGTGATGCTCAAGCCTTTTGTTCATTTGCTGACAGTAGAAAACCTCATAAGAAAGAGTGGTCCAGGGAACCCAGCAAGGGTTATCAGAGCAAACCTACTCAGGCTGAAAGGCAAGAACTTTGCTGGGAGGATGGAACTTCCAAGTCCATTTACGTTGGAAATTACAGAATTCTTTGCCTAGAGGAAAAATCGCTCAGGAGAGAGAGCTCCATGCTCTACAGGCTGTAATGGATGCTGTCAATTTTAATGTCCTGTGGAATCAGGCACCATGAGTTGGTAAAAGACTCTCACTCCACATTCTCCCAACCAAGCAAACTGTATGTATCTGGAAGGAGTACCCTCAAATATTCATAACTGAATTCTATTCAAAGAGAAATAAAGCAATATTTCTATCTCAGACCAGAAACAATCCAGCTTACCTTGGGGATCCACGGAGGCTTTTCTCCTGTCCTATCATGGTGCAGGTCATCCGCCACATCCTCAGGGAGAGCTGGAGGGACACAGAGTAACTGTCAGGACACTGGTGCTGCGACTCAGGGATTACTCAGGGGCTTTCTTCTCGATGAGGACATGGGGTGGTGTGTATGGATGTGGGAGGTTAGTTAGTGTGGGCTGAGCTGGTGTTGGGCTATCCTCTTTGGGGGATGAAGGAAGGCAAAGGACAAGAGGAAGGAATTGAAAACAGAGCTTTGGCTTTCTAGCTAAGGGGAGCCTCATCAGAAGGGAAGGGTCGATCTAAAAAATGGTAAACACTAAAATGCATGCTCTGTTTCAATGACACAGACCCATGACCCACCCTGCCTCTTTTGAGCTTCTGCTAAATTGCCACTGTCTCTTGATTTTTCCCAGATCACTCTTTCCCCAGCATCCACAATGCCAGCTACTGCATTTATCATGTCTTCTAATGTATAATATTTTATAATTGATTAACAACAACTTCTATTAAAGGACTGAATTCAATCCTAGACAAAATATGCTATATTTATTCACTAATCACTTGTCTTAAGGAAATTCAAATACACAAGATTTGACAAAACTGAAATCCTACCCTTTAGATACAGCCACTCTCAATCGTGTCATATTTTTCTCCCAATCTTTGTTTTCCATACAATGTACGTATGCCCACTGAGTCAGGGGTTGTCCATACTCTAGGGAGCTGTTCCATAAGTGGGACACTTCGTTATGAAGAGGGAGCCCAGACTGAGCACAGCCTGTCTCTAACCCAGCTGTGCAGGAGAAGTGTACAGGCTAACAGTCAGGTTCCACTTTGAGTCCTTGGGCGTGGGCTACAGGAATTGACCAATGCTAAGGCTTATGGTAACATTATCCAATACAATAAAATAGCTCCCTGATTCTTATCTGCTTTTCGCCTTGTTTATGCAATGACACCAGCACTGACAGATATGACCTGTACTGTATACATGGGGTCTCACACCTCTCAGAATCTGGGAGCTGACCAGGAGAATGCAGGTCCTGAGGTGAATTTCACATGAATGACTGTGCCAAAGTCAACTGATAAGTCCACCCATAGCTGCCCTGGATTCTGTGACCACTAAGGCCACCTGATGGGCAAGGTCTGGACCTTTAGAGATGCTAGTATTTCCAGCCAATTATACGGATGCAGGGACTCCATTGCTCCATGACTGAGGATCCCTTGGCTGAGTGGTAAGTGCAGGTCAGGGATCCAGAGCATCCATACTGGGACCCACCCCTGGGTTCTCAGTATGGCTTTTCCACTTAGGAGGTCAAGAGCTTAGAACATTTATCTCTGCACCATCTCCTTCTGAGGAAAAGGAATATTAAACAAATCTGGGCAACAGCTGTGTTGAGGGAAGAACATGCAAACAGCTTCACAAAACAAGTTAGGGTCCTGTGCCTGAGCTAACCTTAGGTACTTCAAAACTACTCCGTAAGTGTCTTAGCCCCTTAGAGCCGATGAAAGTAATATTAGAGTTAAAAGAAACTTGTTCCAATTCCCTTATTCTGGAATACTGAAACAAAAAGCTACAGCAGAGGAAGCCTCATAAACACACAGCACCTGCCATGGTTTACCCCAGCCTTGGAAGAACTGGGAAGGATAAGACCAAGGCAGGCCTGAGGAAAGGTCAGAGGTTAGGCAGGACTGGGGAGTGGGGAGCAGGGGCAGGGCTGTCTGGACGGAGCAGTGGGTTGTAAGAAGAGCAGTGACCCTGGGTCCTGCTGCCCTGAGTCTCTGTCCTGGGCCTCTTCAATTCCAGGAGACCAGGTTAGCAGGGCTGTGAGAGCCAGTGTGTGAAGAAGCCCAGCAGCCCCTTCACACAGTCCTCTAGAATTCCTGCCGGCCATGAAGGGTCTTTAGGATCAGCTGGACGTGGACCCCTCTCAAATGGAAGCATGTCAGCACATCAGCCTTGGGAGGTGCTGAGGCTGAAATGAGGAGACTGAGCACGTGCAGTGATCCCAAATCAAGTGTTCTGTGACTCTTCCACGCCTGGGAGCGTGCTTTCCATGAGGAATAAACAGTGAGGACAAAAGTAAGATGAAGCTACAAGTCCTGAAAGTGTAGAGGGAGAGAGTTCAACTCTCATCCACCACCTGACACAAAGTATAAGAACTTGTTCTCCAGTGTCAAGTGACTATGAGAGTTTTGTTCCCACTAGGACATGGCCATCATACGTGAATGTAAAAAGGAAACCAAAATCCTTGGTGCAAAATACCCTCCAGGTACCGAACAGAAACGAACCTTTCATTTTTGGCAGTGACAAAGCAATGAAAGAGTAGTCTTGTGAGAAAGAAAATTTCTGAATGGCAAAGCATGAAAAGAAGCACAGTACAGTCAAAGGACATGGACACAATAACTCTATTATGTCATTAAAGTTTGGAAAGAACAAATCAGAATTCTACACATATTTCCTTCTTCTTCCTGATTTCATATTCACCTTCCTTAGTTTCTAAAGAACCGGGTGGAACCCAAGTGTTCTAGGAATTGTCTCGCTTTAGATCCTACCTGAGAGTTGTTCCCTATGTGAATCGTCCTCAGCATCACTGCTATGTATGCTCTCCAAGATCCATTCTGTACAAACACAACCATGAGCATAAAGTTATTATACAAGTTGACGCACCCATTTCTCCTACTCGACTTGCTGGCTCACACAGCATCACCCTGGTCTTCCCTCCAGGTTCTCAGACCTCCCCTGTGCTCTGTGCAGACAGAGTCCTTCAATAAGATCTTGATCACAGTTGAAAATTGCAAATGAGGGAGAGATGCTGAGAAAATCACCTTTCGACCCCTCACTTCTATAGACCCATTTATAGCTTTCACCGTCAACCTTACCAACCTGAAATTCCAGATGGTACAGACACACTTGAAACATGGCTAGTGTGACCAAGCACTTGTGTGGTTTTTGCATTTTTTAATAGAATGAGTTAATTATTGTTTGAACTAAATTAATTATAAATAGACACATTTGGTTCGTGGCTACCACACTGGAAAGCTCAGCTGTAAGAAATCCAAAGATGAGAAAGAGGCAACCAGCCACCCCTCCCCTGGTTGTTCTTTACTGCAGAAAATTTGATGGCCTGATCTGATCATTCGTATGTAGGTATATCTTGGGCTCGTGGACCCACGCCACACATTGGGAGAGTCCTTGTGGACACTGAAGTAGTACAGTCAACACTCAGATTCAAAAGGAATTCCCAGCAAGGGGCCCACTTGTAGACAGAGGTGAAGGGCATGGCCCAGTACACCTGTATTAGACATAATCAGAGAGTAGGTGCAGAGGGGAGGGAGGGATTTCACTCTCTCCATGAGTCCATCCTTCTCACCCCTGACTCTAGAAGACATGAGGAAGGCAGTGGAAAAGGCCCCGTAGGAGGTGAAAAATTTGTATACTGAAAACTACAGGACATTGCGGAAACAAATTAAAGAAGAGACAAATAATTGGAATGATATAAGATGTTCACAGACTGGATTATTAAATACTGTTGGCATTTTCTATACTACATAAAGTGATGTACACATATATCGCAACAACCCACAAAATTCCATGTCATTATTATAGAAGTGGACAGAATTCTAAAATACTTATGGAACCCCCCACAAGCAGATAAAACAATCTTGAGAGCAAAGAGCAATGATGGAGATTAACACTTCCTGAACTCAAAACTCATAACAATGCCACAGTAGTCTAAACAGTCTGCTAGTGGCATCAAGACAGTGAGATAGACCAATGAAATATAATAGAGAGACCCCAAATAAATGCACATATATATGGCCAACTGATCTTGGCCAAGGTTCTAAGATTACCAACTGAAGAAAGGATAGTCTGTTCAACAATCAACAGCATGAAAAGGCAACCTATAGGATGAGAGGAAATATGTGTAAACCTTGTATCTGAATAAGGGACCAATATCCAGAATATATAAGAAACTACTACAAGTCAATTTCAGAAAAAGAGCGGGCAAATAACTGAGTTTAAAAATGGGTAAAAAGCTTCATTAGACATTTCTCCATAAAGACATACAAGTGGTCAATCTACATATGAAAATTTGCTCAACATCGCTAAGCATCAGGGAAATGGAAATCAAGCCACAAGGAGATATCACTCACACCTGTTAGGATGTGTATTATAAAAAGACAATTAGGGCTTCCCTGGTGGCACAGTGGTTGAGAGTCTGCCTGCCATTGCAGGGAACAAGTGTTCGTGCACTGGTCTGGGAGGATCCCACATGCCACTGAGCGGTTGGGCCCATGAGCCATGGCCGCTGAGCCTGTGCGTTTGGAGCCTGTGCTCTGCAACGGGAGAGCCCACAACAATGAGAGGCCCGTGTACTGAAAAAAAAAAAAAACGAAAAAAGGAAAAAGAAAGAAAATTAATGGATGCTGGCAAAGATGTGAAGAATACGAACTCCTGTACCCTGTTTTGTACCCTGTTGTAATGTAAGATGGTGTAGGCATTATGGAAAACAGAATGGAGGTCCCCCAAAAATTATTAAGAGAACTATCATAAAATCCACAATCACTCATTTAGGTTTATATATAAAGGAGATAAAACAAGAATGTCCAAGAGATATCTACAATCTGATGTCCATTGCAGCATTATACACAATACACAACATAGGAAAACTGCCTAGTGTCCATGGGAAGATGAATTAATAAAGAAAATGTGCTGTAAACATACAGTGGAATGGCATTCAGTCGTTGAAAAAGAAGGAAATCCTGCCATTTGCAGCAACACGTAAGAACTTGGAGGACATTTGTAAGAGTGACAGAAGCCAGTCACAGAAGGTGAAAAACTGAAAGAAAACTCCGAGAAGCAGAGAGTAGTAGGGTGCTTCCAAGAGCTAGCAAGAGGTTGACATGGGAAGTCTGTGTTCAATGGTTAGCATGTGTTATTTGCAAAATGGAAAAGTTCTAGACACATGCTGTACAACAAGGTGCATGTAGTCAACAGGACTGCCTGGACATTTCAAAACCTGTTAAGATGTTGGATTTCATCGTATGTGTACTTTTACAACAATAAAATACACATATGTAAAATAAATACAAAGTGGAAAAAGGGGAAAAAAGAAGAAAAATAAGGAACGGGAGTCAACAGAGGGATAGAAGAAAGCAGGAAGGGTCTCGAATGTACACAGGTATCAGGAGATAATGGGAGAGAAGCTCCTCTCCCCAGGCTTTAAAGAAGACATCTCTCCAGAGTTCACTCCAGCAAGAGGGGGATGTCCTTTCTCTTCCCCATTCAAGCAGAAGTGCCAATAGCATCCTAAGTGTGGCCCAGGCTGTGCTCAGGTGTACACTTTTCCTTGATCTCTAAACCAAACACCCCTGACTCCCCATGGCTCAGGTGCCCTTCCTGTATCTCCTTCCACTTCACTAAAGCATTTCCCTCTTCAAGTGCAGCCCGAGGCGCCAATCCTGTCCTCACACGTGTTGTCCACTGGGCGGGTCTCTGAGTTCTTAAGAGCCTCCCTGTGAGTAGCAGGCACTGAATTGCACACCAGGGTTCCCCTCAGCACCATCAGCAAACTACCACCTAGGGATTGAGGATTTCTAGAACAACTTTACTCATACACAGTCTCTTGTGTAAACAAGTGACATTTTACAGTCAAGCATTTTCAGTGTTTTCTTTGGTGGGGAAAATATTGACACATATAAGGCAATCATATTCTATTAAAGTATGTATTTCTCAAAGGACTCACTATCGAAAATAAATTTTTAACTATAACTTTCCATGTTTTAATTGACTTTACTCCCAGACTTGTTTGCTTGCAAAAGCCTTCAGAAAATACCAAGAACCTACTTCATCTGGCAGTTTGCACAGAAAAATGAGTGGAGATGCTCTTGTCACACTGCTTGGTTTCTCTGTCCTACCTTGCAAAGCACAACCTCCTATCTGCCCTCCTGGGATGGGAGCCAGTGCCCACCCTGAGCTCAATCCCTGGGGTAGATTTCTTGGTTCTGTCTTCATTGTATGCAGTGTGTCTTGCCCAGCACACAGAAACAGGGCCGGCACAAGTGATGGAAGACAGACTTTCCACAGGAGAAGGACATTTCGTTTCCTTAGCACAGAATCCGATAGTGAATATTAGCCTCAAAGGAGAAAGGTGGAGTGAATTTCCTCCATCTACTCCTGGAGGCTCCTTCTTTCTCGGACTCCTCCAGAACTGGGTGTGGCATGTGGGTACAAGCATGGGCTCCCTGCAAAAGGAAGGAGGCCTGCCTAGCACTAGGTGCTTCAGGTAAGGGGGGAGGACTCATCCCGAGGCTCTAATAGGAAACAGTTAGAATGAGGGAAGTGGCAGAGAGATGTATCATAACCATTCAGAATGCTATGAGACCTACTAAGAGATGAGATTTCTTATTAAATAAAGTTGTAATTGACCCAGTAGTAGGGATGCTGAAACCCAGCTTTGTTCATTAGGAATCCAGCCATGGAGCAACTAAGTCCGTGCACCACAACTACTAAGCCTGTGCCGTAGAGCCTGCAAGTCACAACTACTGAGCCCACGTGCCACAACTATTGAAGCCCATGCACCTAGAGCCCGTGCTCTGGAACAACAGAAGCCACTGAAATGAGAAGCCCGCACACTGCAACGAAGACACAACACAGCCAAAAGAATAATAATAATGATAATCCAGTAAACATTTGCCTGGGTGGTGATAGGATTTGTTTTCCAGGTTAAATGAGGCTCACTTGGTATAAAATCAATGCACACACTGAAAGTATACAGTTTATTTACTTTTATATCCATACCCATTCATGATGCAGTGGTGATGGGAATAATTTTTAGAAAGTTGCCACCAGTAACAGTGATGTTTAGGGGAACATAAATCAAAGCAAACACAACACAAAAAGTTCACTTACACACACAGAATCATCCCACTCATTTCACATACAGACACCCCCAGTCTCATGCACACAAACCTACACCACCTAACCGTAATACAGCTTCTGCCTGGGACTATAGTAATTGGTCACATTACTTGTAAATCACTTTCTATCACCAGGACACCTACTCTCATTCCCAGCACAAATTTGGAATCAGTCTGCCCTCTACACTAAAACCAGCAAGAATGTCCCACTTTCTTATCTTCAAAGTTCTTCCTCCCCAAGTGACTGATTCCGGAATACATACCGTTTACACGTTCTGTGAAGGCCACCTGCAATTACAGAAGAGAAAACACTATGAGGATAAGATCACAGTGATGCTCAAGCCTTTTGTTCATTTGCTGACAGTAGAAAACCTCATAAGAAACAGTGGTCCAGGGAACCCAGCAAGGGTTATCAGAGCAAACCTACTCAGGCTGAAAGGCAAGAACATTGCTGGGAGGATGGAACTTCCGAGTCTATTTAGGTTGGAAATTACAGAATTCTTTGCCTAGAGGAAAAATCGCTGCAGGAGAGAGAGCTCCATACTCTACAGTCTGTAATGGATGCTGTCAATTGTAATGTCCTGTGGAATCAGGCTCCATGAGTTGGTAATAGACTCTCACTCCACATTCTCCCAACCAAGGGAATTGTATGTATCTGGAAGGAATACCCTCAAATATTCATAACTTAATTCTATTCAAAGAGAAATAAAGCAATATTTCTATCTCAGACCAGAAACAATCCAGCTTACCTTGGGGATCCACGGAGGCTTTTCTCCTGTCCTATCATGGTGCAGGTCATCCGCCACATCCTCAGGGAGAGCTGGAGGGACACAGAGTAACTGTCAGGACACTGGTGCTGCGACTCAGGAATCACTCAGGGGCTTTCTTCTCGATGAGGACATGGGGTGGTGTGTATGGATGTGGGAGGTTAGTAAGTGTGGGCTGAGCTGGTGTTGGGCCATCCTCTTTGGGGGATGAAGGAAGGCAAAGGACAAGAGGAAGGAAATGAAAACAGAGCTTTGGCTTTCTAGCTAAGGGGAGCCTCATCAGAAGGGAAGGGTCGATCTAAAAAATGGTAAACACTAAAATGCATGCTCTGTTTCAATGACACAGACCCATGACCCACCCTGCCTCTTTTGAGCTTCTGCTAAATTGCCACTGTCTCTTGATTTTTCCCAGATCACTCTTTCCCCAGCATCCACAATGCCAGCTACTGCATTTATCATGTCTTCTAATGTATAATATTTTATACTTGATTAACAACAACCTCTATTAAAGGACTGAATTCAATCCTAGACAAAATATGCTATATTTATTCACTAATCACTTGTCTTAAGGAAAATCAAATACACAAGATTTGACAAAACTGAAATCCTACCATTTAGATACAGCCACTCTCAATCGTGTCATATTTTTCTCCCAATCTTTGTTTTCCATACAATGTATGTATGCCCCCTGAGTCAGGGGTTGTCCATACTCTAGGGAGCTGTTCCATAAGTGGGACACTTCGTTATGAAGAGGGAACCCGGACTGAGCACAGCCTGTCTCTAACCGAGCTGTGCAGGAGAAGTGTACAGTCTAACAGTCAGGTTCCACTTTGAGTCCTTGGGTGTGGGCTACAGGAATTGACCAATGCTAAGGCTTATGGTAACATTATCCAATACAATAAAATAGCTCCCTGATTCTTATCTTCTTTTGGCCTTGTTTAAGCAATGACACCAGCACTGACAGATATGACCTGTACTGTATACATGGGGTCTCACACCTCTCTGAATCTGGGAGCTGACCAGGAGAACGCAGGTCCTGAGGTGAATTTCACATTAATGACTGTGCCAAAGTCAACTGATAAGTCCACCCATAGCTGCCCTGGATTCTGTGACCACTAAGGCCACCTGATGGGCAAGGTCTGGAATTTTAGAGATGCTAGGACTTCCAGCCAGGATACGGATGCAGGCACTCCCTTGCTCCATGACTGCGGATCCCTTGGCTGAGTGGTAAGTGCAGCTCAGGGATCCAGAGCATCCATACTGGGACCCACCCCTGGGTTCTCAGTATGGCTTTTCCACTTAGGAGGTCAAGAGCTTAGAACATTTATCTCTGCAGCATCTCCTTCTGAGGAAAAGGAATATTAAACAAATCTGGGCAACAGCTGTGTTGAGGGAAGAACATGCAAACAACTTCACAAAACAAGTTAGGGTCCTGTGCCTGAGCTAACCTTAGGTACTTCAAAACTACACCGTAAGTGTCTTAGCCCCTTAGAGCAGATGAAAGTAATATTAGAGTTAAAAGTAACTTGTCCCAATTCCCTTATTCTGCAATACTGAAACAAAAAGCTACAGCAGAGGAAGCCTCATAAACACACAACTCCTGCCAGGGTTTACCCAGGCCTTGAAAGAACTGGGAAGGATAAGACCAAGGCAGGCCTGAGGAAAGGTCAGAGGGTAGGCAGGACTGGGGAGTGGGGAGCAGGGGCAGGGCTGTCTGGACGGAGCAGTGGGTTGTAAGAAGAGCAGTGACCCTGGGTCCTGCTGCCCTGAGTCTCTGTCCTGGGCCTCTTCAATTCCAGGAGACCAGGTTAGCAGGGCTGTGAGAGCCAGTGTGTGAAGAAGCCCAGCAGCCCCTTCACACAGTCCTCTAGAATTCCTGCCGGCCATGAAGGGTCTTTAGGATCAGCTGGACGTGGACCCCTCTCAAATGGAAGCATGTCAGCACATCAGCCTTAGGAGGTGCTGAGGCTGAAATGAGGAGACTGAGCACATGCAGTGATCCCAAATCAAGTGTTCTGTGACTCTTCCACCTCTGGGAGCGTGCTTTCCATGAGGAATAAACAGTGAGGACAAAAGTAAGATGAAGCTACAAGTCCTGAAAGTGTAGAGGGAGAGAGTTCAACTCTCATCCACCACCTGACACAAAGTATAAGAACTTGTTCTCCAGTGTCAAGTGACTATGAGAGTTTTGTTCCCACTAGGACATGGCCATCATACGTGAATGTAAAAAGGAAACCAAAATCCTTGGTGCAAAATACCCTCCAGGTACCGAACAGAAACGAACCTTTCATTTTTGGCAGTGACAAAGCAATGAAAGAGTAGTCTTTGAGAAAGAAAATTTCTGAATGGCAAAGCATGAAAAGAAGCACAGTACAGTCAAAGGACATGGACACAATAACTCTATTATATCATTAAAGTTTGGAAAGAACAAATCAGAATTCTACACATATTTCCTTCTTCCTGATTTCCTATTCACCTTCCTTAGTTTCTAAAGAACCGCGTGGAACCCAAGTGTTCTAGGAATTGTCTCGCTTTAGATCCTACCTGAGAGTTGTTCCCTATGTGAATCGTCCTCAGCATCACTGCTATGTATGCTCTCCAAGATCCATTCTGTATGAACACAACCATGAGCATAAAGTTATTATACAAGTTGACGCACCCATTTCTCCTACTCGACTTGCTGGCTCACACAGCATCACCCTGGTCTTCCCTCCAGGTTCTCAGACCTCCCCTGTGCTCTGTGCAGACAGAGTCCTTCAATAAGATCTTGATCACAGTTGAAAATTGCAAATGAGGGAGAGATGCTGAGAAAATCACCTTTCAACCACTCACTTCTATAGACCCATTTATAGCTTTCACCGTCAACCTTACCAACCTGAAATTTCAGATGTTACAGACGTACTTGAAACATGGCTAGTGTGACCAAGCACTTGTGTGGTTTTTGCATTTTTTAATAGAATGAGTTAATTATTGTTTGAACTAAATTAATTATAAATAGACACATTTGGTTCGTGGCTACCACACTGGAAAGCTCAGCTCTAAGAAATCCAAAGATGAGAAAGAGGCAAACAGCCACCCCTCCCCTGGTTGTTCTTTACTGCAGAAAATTTGATGGCCTGATCTGATCATTCGTATGTAGGTATATCTTGGGCTCTTGGACCCACGCTAGGCATTGCAAGAGTCCTTGTGGACACTGAAATAGTACAGTCAACACTCAGATTCAAGAGGAATTCCCAGCAAGGGGCCCACTTGTAGACAGAGGTGAAGGGCATGGCCCAGTACACCTGTATTAGACATAATCAGAGTGTAGGTGCAGAGGGGAGGGAGGGATTTCACTCTCTCCATGAGTCCATCCTTCTCACCCCTGACTCTAGAAGACCTGAGGAAGGCAGTGGAAAAGGCCCCGTAGGAGGTGAAAAATTTGTATACTGAAAACTACAGGACATTGCGGAAACAAATTAAAGAAGAGACAAATAATTGGAATGATATAAGATGTTCATAGACTGGATTATTAAATACTGTTGGCATTTTCTATACTACATAAAGTGATGTACACATATATCGCAACAACCCACAAAATTCCATGTCATTATTATAGAAGTGGACAGAATCCTAAAATACATATGGAACCACCCACAAGTAGATAAAACAATCCTGAGAGCAAAGAGCAATGATGGAGATTAACACTTCCTGAACTCAAAACACATAACAATGCCACAGTAGTCAACACAGTCTGCTAGTGGCATCAAGACAGTGAGATAGATCAATGAAATATAATAGAGAGACCCCAAATAAACGCACATATATATGGCCAACTGATCTTGGCCAAGGTTCTAAGATTACCAAGTGAAGAAAGGATAGTCTGTTCAACAATCAACAGCATGAAAAGGCAACCTATCGGATGAGAGGAAATATGTGTAAACCTTGTATCTGAATAAGGGACCAATATCCAGAATATATAAGAAACTACTACAAGTCAATTTCAGAAAAAGAGCGGGCAAATAACTGAGTTTAAAAATGGGTAAAAAGCTTCATTAGACATTTATCCATAAAGACATACAAGTGGTCAATCTACATATGAAAATTTGCTCAACATCGCTAAGCATCAGGGAAATGGAAATCAAGCCACAAGGAGATATCACTCACACCTGTTAGGATGTGCATTATAAAAAGACAATTAGGGCTTCCCTGTTGGCACAGTGGTTGAGAGTCTGCCTGCCGATGTAGGGTATAACTGTTCATGCACTGGTCTGGGAGGATCCCACATGCCGCTGAGCGATTGGGCCCATGAGCCATGGCCGCTGAGCCTGTGCGTTTGGAGCCTGTGCTCCACAACAGGAGAGCCCACAACAATGAGAGGCCCGTGTACTGCAAAAAAAAAAAAAAAAAAAAAAAAAAAAAAAAAAAAAAAAAAAGAAAAGAAAAAAGAAAGAAAATTAATGGATGCTGGCAAAGATGTGAAGAATAGGAACTCCTGTACCCTGTTTTGTACCCTGTTGTAATGTAAAATGGTGTAGCCATTATGGAAAACAGAATGGAGGTCCCCCAAAAATTATTAAGAGAACTATCATAAAATCCACAATCACTCATTTAGGTTTATATATAAAGGGGATAAAACAAGAATGTCCAAGAGATATCTACAATCTCATGTCCATTGCAGCATTGTACACAATACACAACATAGGAAAACTGCCTAGTGTCCATGGGAAGATGAATTAATAAAGAAAATGTGGTGTAAACATACAGTGGAATGTCATTCAGTCGTTGAAAAAGAAGGAAATCCTGCCATTTGCAGCAACACGAAAGAACTTGGAGGACATTTGTAAGAGTGACATAAGCCAGTCACAGAAGGTCAAAAACTGAAAGAAAACTCCGAGAAGCAGAGAATAGTAGGGTGGTTCCAAGAGCTGGCAAGAGGTTGACATGGGAAGTCTGTGTTCAATGGTTAGCATGTGTTATTTGCAAAATGTAAAAGTTCTAGACACATGCTGTACAACAAGGTGCATGTAGTCAACAGGACTGACTGGACATTTCAAAACTTGTTAAGACGTTGGATTTCATCGTATGTGTACTTTTACAACAATAAAATACACATATGTAAAATAAATACAAAGTGGAAAAAGGGGAAAAAAGAAGAAAAATAAGGAACGGGAGCCAACAGAGGGAAAGAAGAAAGCAGGAAGGGTCTCTAATGTACACAGGTATCAGGAGATAATGGGAGAGAAGCTCCTCTCCCCAGGCTTTAAGGAAGACATCTCTCCACAGTTCACTCCAGCAAGAGGGGCATGTCCCTTCTCTTCCCCATTCAACCAGAAGCGCCAATAGCATCCTAAGTGGGGCCCAGGCTGTGCTCAGGTGTACACTTTTCCTTGATCTCTAAACCAAACACCCCTGACTCCCCATGGCTCAGGTGCCCTTCCTGTATCTCCTTCCACTTCTCTAAAGCATTTCCCTCTTCAAGTGCAGCCCGAGGCGCCAATCCTGTCCTCACTCGTGGGGTCCACTGGGCGGGTCTCTGTGTTCTTAAGAGCCTCCCTGTGAGTAGCAGGCACTGAATCGCACACCAGAGTTCCCCTCAGCACCATCAGCAAACTACGACCTAGGGATTGAGGATTTCTAGAACAACTTTACTCATACACAGTCTCTTGGGTAAACAAGTGACATATTACAATCAAGCATTTTCAGTGTTTTCTTTGGTGGGGAAAATATTGACACATATAAGGCAATCATATTCTATTAAAGTATGTATTTCTCAAAGGACTCACTATCGAAAAAAAAATTTTAACTATAACTTTCCATGTTTTAATTGACTTTACTCCCAGACTTGTTTGCTTGCAAAAGCCTTCAGAAAATACCAAGAACCTACTTCATCTGGCAGTTTGCACCGCAACATGAGTGGAGATGCTCTTGTCACACTCCTTGGTTTCTCTATCCTACCTTGCAAAGCACAACCTCCTGTCTGCCCTCCTGTGATGGGAGCCAGTGCCCACCCAGAACTCAATCCCTGGGGTAGATTTCTTGGTTCTGTCTTCATTGTATGCAGTGTGTCTTGCCCAGCACACAGAAACAGGGCCGGCACAAGTGATGGAAGACAGACTTTCCACAGGAGAAGGACATTTCGTTTCCTTAGCACAGAATCCGATAGTGAATATTAGCCTCAAAGGAGAATGGTGGAGTGAATTTCCTCCATCTACTCCTGGAGGCTCCTTCTTTCTCGGACTCCTCCAGAACTGGGTGTGGCATGGGCTCCCTGCAAAAGGAAGGAGGCCTGCCTAGCACTAGGTGCTTCAGTTAAGAGGGGAGGACTCATCCCGAGGCTCTAATAGGAAAAAGTTAGAATGAGGGAAGTGGCAGAGAGATGTATCATAACCATTCAGAATGCTATGAGACCTACTAAGAGATGAGATTTCTTATTAAATGAAGTTGTAATTGACCCAGTAGTAGGGATGCTGAAACCCAGTTTGGTTCATTAAGATACCAGCCATTGGGCAACTAAGTCCATGCACCACAACTACTAAGCCTGTGCCGTAGAGCCTGCAAGTCACAACTACTGAGCCCACGTGCCACAACTATTGAAGCCCATGCACCTAGAGCCCGTGCTCTGGAACAACAGAAGCCACTGAAATGAGAAGCCCGCACACTGCAACGAAGACACAACACAGCCAAAAAAATAATAATAATGATAATCCAGTAAACATTTGCCTGGGTGGTGATAGGATTTGTTTTCCAGGTTAAATGAGGCTCACTTGGTATAAAATCAATGCACACACTGAAAGTATACAGTTTATTTACTTTTATATCCATACCCATTCATGATGCAGTGGTGATGGGAATAATTTTTAGAAAGTTGCCACCAGTAACAGTGATGTTTAGGGGAACATAAATCAAGGGAAACACAACACAAAAAGTTCACTTACACACACAGAACCATCCCACTCATTTCACATACAGACACACCCAGTCTCATGCACACAAACCTACACCACCTAACCGTAATACAGCTTCTTCCTGGGACTATAGTAATTGGTCACATTACTTGTAGATCACTTTCTATCACCAGGACACCTACTCTCATTCCCAGCACAAATTTGGAATCAGTCTGCCCTCTACACTAAAACCAGCAAGAATGTCCCACTTTCTTATCTTCAAAGTTCTTCCTCCCCAAGTGACTGATTCCACAATACATACCGTTTTCACGTTCTGGGAAGGCCACCTGCAATTACAGAAGAGAAAACACTATGAGGATAAGATCACAGTGATGCTCAGGTCTTTTGTTCATTTGCTGACAGTAGAAAACCTCATAAGAAACAGTGGTCCAGGGAACCCAGCAAGGGTTATCCGAGCAAAACCTACTCAGGCTGAAAGGCAAGAACTTTGCTGGGAGGATGGAACTTCCAAGTCCATTTAGGTTGGAAATTACAGAATTCTTTGTCTAGAGGAAAAATCGCTGCAGGAGAGAGAGCTCCGTACTCTACAGGCTATAATGGATGCTGTCAATTGTAATGTCCTGTGGAATCAGGCTCCATGAGCTGGTAATAGACTCTCACTCCACATTCTCCCAACCAAGGGAATTGTATGTATCTGGAAGGAATACGCTCAAATATTCATAACTTAATTCTATTGAAAGAGAAATAAAGCAATATTTCTATCTCAGACCAGAAACAATCCAGCTTACCTTGGGGATCCACGGAGGCTTTTCTCCTGTCCTATCATGGTGCAGGTCATCCGCCACATCCTCAGGGAGAGCTGGAGGGACACAGAGTAACTGTCAGGACACTGGTGCTGCGGCTCAGGAATTACTCAGGGGCTTTCTTCTCGATGAGGACATGGGGTGGTGTGTATGGATGTGGGAGGTTAGTAAGTGTGGGCTGAGCTGGTGTTGGGCCATCCTCTTTGGGGGATGAAGGAAGGCAAAGGACAAGAGGAAGGAAATGAAAACAGAGCTTTGGCTTTCTAGCTAAGGGGAGCCTAATCAGAAGGGAAGGGTCGATCTAAAAAATGGTAAACACTAAAATGCATGCTCTGTTTCAATGACACAGACCCATGACCCATCCTGCCTCTTTTGAGCTTCTGCTAAATTGCCACTGTCGCTTGATTTTTCCCAGATCACTCTTTCCCCAGCATCCACAATGCCAGCTACGGCATTTATCATGTCTTCTGTTGTATGATATTTTATACTTGATTAACAGCAACCTCCATTAAAGGACTGAATTCAATCCTAGACAAAATATGCTATATTTATTCACTAATCACTTGTCTTAAAGAAAATCAAATACACAAGATTTGACAAAATTGAAATCCTACCATTTAGATACAGCCACTATCAATCGTATCATATTTTTCTCCCAGTCTTTGTTTTCTATACATTGTACGTATGCCCACTGAGTCAGGGGTTGTCCATACTCTAGGGAGCTGTTCCATAAGTGGGACACTTCGTTATGAAGAGGGAGCCCGGACTGAGCACAGCCTGTCTCTAACCCAGCTGCGCAGGAGAAGTGTACAGGCTAACAGTCAGGTTCCACTTTGAGTCCTTGGGTGTGGGCTACAGGAATTGACCAATGCTAAGGCTTATGGTAATGTTATCCAATACAATAAAATAGCTCCCTGATTCTCATCTGCTTTTGGCGTTGTTTAAGCAGTGACACCAGCACTGACAGATATGACCTCTACTGTATACATGGGGTCTCACACCTCTCAGAATCTGGGAGCTGACCAGGAGAATGCAGGTCCTGAGGTGAATTTCACCTTAATGACTGTGCCAAAGTCAACTGATAAGTCCACCCATAGCTGCCCTGGATTCTGTGACCACTAAGGCCACCTGATGGGCAAGGTCTGGACCTTTGGAGATTCTAGGACTTCCAGCCAAGGATACGGATGCAGGGACTCCCTTGCTCCATGACTGAGGACCCCTTGGCTGAGTGGTAAGTGCAGGTCAGTGATCAAGTGCATCCACATTGGGACCCACCCCTGGGTCCTCAGTATGGCTTTTCCACTTAGGAGGTCAAGAGCTTAGAACATTTATCTCTGCACCATCTCCTTCTGAGGAAAAGGAATATTAACCAAATCTGGGCAACAGCTGTGTTGAGGGAAGAACATGGCAAACAACTTCACAAACAAATAAGGGTCCTGTGCCTGAGGTAACCTTAGGTACTTCAAATCAACTCCGTAAGTCTCTTAGCCCCTTAGAGCGGATGAAAGCAATATTAGAGTTAAAAGTAACTTGTCCCAATTCCCTTAGTCTGGAACACGGAAACAAAATTCTACAGAAGAGGAAGTCTCATAAACACACAGCACCTGCCAGGGTTTACCCCAGCCTTGGAAGAACTGGGAAGGATAAGACCAAGGCAGGCCTGAGGAAAGGTCAGAGGGTAGGCAGGACTGGGGAGTGGGGAGCAGGGGCAGGGCTGTCTGGACGGAGCAGTGGGTTGTAAGAAGAGCACTGAACCTGGGTCCTGCTGCCCTGAGTCTCTGTCCTGGGGCTAGTCAACCCCAGGAGACCAGGTCAGCAGGGCTGTGAAAGCAAGTGTGTAAAGAAGCCCAGCAGCCCCTTCACACAGCCCTCTAGAATTTCTGCCGCCCATGGAGGGTCTCTAGGGTAGCTGGACGTGGACCCCTCTGAAATGGAAGCATGTCAGCACCTCAGCCTTGGGGAAGTGTAGAGGCTGGGATGAGCTCAAGGAGACTGACCACATGCAGTGATCCCAGAGCACGTGTTCTGTGACTCATCCATCTCTGGGACTGTCCTTTACAAGAGGAACTAACAGTGAGCACAAAATATGAGGTGAAGCCACAAGTCCTGAAAGTGCAGAGGGAGACAGTTCACTTCTCATCCACCACCTCACCCTTTCTAGAAGAACTTGGTCTCAAGTTTCAATGGCCCATGAGAGTTTTGACCCACAGGTTCTGTCCATCATAGGTCAATATGCAAAAGAAAAAAACTCTACTGTGCACCATACCCTAGATGTGCTAACCAGAGCACAAACTTCCATATTAGGCAGTGACAAGCACAAGAAAGAGCAGCTCATGTGCAAAAGATCAGTTTAGATGAGCAAATCAAGAAAAGGTGATTATAGAGCACAGTCACGTCTAAGGACACAATTTCTCTCTATTGTATCATTAAAATGTGAAAAAAACAAGTCAGAACTCTACACATATTTCATTCGTCTTTCTGATTTCATATCCACCTTCCTCAGTCTGCAAAGCAGGAGATATAACCCTAAAGTTCCAGGAACCTTCTGCCATTAGATCCTACCTAAGTGTTGTTCCTACCTGTATCCTTTTCTTTATCACGGCCACAAATGCTATTCAAAGTCAATTCTGTAGAAACACGAACATGAATTTACAAGTCTTATGGATACATTTAAAATGTGACTAATGTGACTGAGTAATGGGATATTTTATTTTCTTTTATTTCAATACACTTAGTGAATCATTGATTGAATTAAATAAATTATAACAGGCACATCTAGCTAGTGGCTACCACAGTGTAATAAACAACCTCTCTCTCTCTCTCTCCATATATATATGTGTATATATATATATAAAGTATATGGAGGATGTTACCACCGCTCCCCTGGTTATTCCCCTCTGTATGGTCTACCCATTCAAGATGGCTGTTTGCTGATGGTTTACCAAAGGAAAACCTCTGCCCCGTGAAGTACGTAGCCCAAGGGGTAAGAGGGATGCGTCCCTCTGCTGGTTTCCCTGGTAACCGATGAGCCCATCTGCTGTCAATTCCCCCTTTAACTGGTAGCCTGCCTATTCCGCCCAGAGAGAAGCATGCTGCTACTGCTGCTGCTGCCTTCTGCCTGCCATCGGCTATCTACAGTGGGGTGTCTCTCCAGGACCACTTTGCTTCTGACGTGAAAGATCTCCCATCTATTAAACCATGAATGTCTCTGTCCCTGACTTCGGGCTCTTTCCTTAGCCCTGAGGCTGAGCAAGTACAGGGCTTGCAGGCGTGAGAGGTGCGGCCCAACACCTTCTGCAGGGCAGTTTGCTGGCCAGATTTGATGATTCATTTGTAGGTGTTTCCTAGGCTCATGCACACTTGCCAGGCACCCATGAGACCTTGGGGACACTGAAACAGTAATGTCAACACCCAGATCCTAGAGGAATTCCCGACAGGTGTTCCACTTGAGGGGAGAGGTAATGAGCATGGCCCAGTGCACCTGTGCTAGACATAATCGGCGAGCAGGTGCAGAAGGGAGGGAGGGACATTCACTCACTTTATGAGGCCATCCTTCTCACCACTGCCTCTGAAAAATCCAGGGAAGGAAGGGACAAAATGCCCTTAGAAGGTAAATGGCCTGTACACTGAAAACTACAAACCACTGCTGAAAGAATTAAACAAGGAACAAATCATTGAAACGACATATCATATTCATAGACTGGAGACTTATTATTGTTGACATTTCTACACTACCCAAAGGTAAATATAAATTCATTGTAATACCTATCAAAATCCCAATGTCATTTTCAAAGAAATAGAAAAAAAAAAGGATCCTAAAATACATATGGAACCACTAAGGACTCCAAACAGACAACACAATCCTGAGAACAAAGAACATAGATGGAGGCTTCTCACTTCCTGACTTCAAAACACATTACAAAGCCACAGGAATCAAAACTGTACGGTACTGACATAGAAACAGATACATAGGCCTAAAGATGAGAATAAATAACCCCCAAGAAAACTCATAGATACATTGCCAAATGAAATTCACCAAGCTTCTAAGACAACAAATAGGGAAAGTATAGTTTTCTCAACAGTCAATAGGATGAAAATATAACTTACAGAAAGATTACAAACATATATCAGAAAAGGAGCTAATATACAAAACATCAAAGAAAAACACTACAACTCAAATGTAAACTAAGTTAAAAAATTAAAAAGGGCAAATAACTGGGTTCAGAAATGTGCAAAGTCTTAAATAAGACATTTCCTAAAAAAGACATACAAATGGATAACAAATATAGGAAAAGGTTCTCAACCTCACTAATCATCAGGGCAATGCAAATCAACACCTCATACCTGTTAGGCTGTGTATTATAAAGAAAAAAATTAACAGTTTAAGGCCAAGATGTGGGGAATTGGAAACTTTGTACACTGCTGGTGGGAAGGTAAAATGGTGCCGCTATTATGAAAAAGAGTATGGGGGTTCCTTATAAAATTATAAACAGAAATATCATATGATTCAGCAATCACAGTTCTGGGTATATAGCCAAAGGAAATTAAATCAGTATCACAATGAGATGAACTTAGGTTCATTGCAGCATTCTCCAAAATAGCCTAGATATGCAACCAACTTCACAAAAGAAGTAAGTGTCCTGTGCCTGAGCTAACCTTAGGTACTTCAAAACAACTCCGTAAGTCTCTTAGCCCCTTAGAGAGGATGAGAGCAATATTAGAGTTAAAACTAACTTGTACCAATTCCCTTAGTCTGGAATACTGAAACAAAAGTTCTACAGCAGGGGAAGCCTCATAAACTCACAGCACCTGCCAGGGTTTACCCCAGCCTTGGAAGAACTGGGAAGGATAAGACCAAGGCAGGCCTGAGGAAAGGTCAGAGGGTAGGCAGGACTGGAGTGTGGGGAGCAGGAACAGGGCTGTCCGGATAGAGCCGTGCGTTGTAATAAGTGCAGTGACCCTGGGTCCTGCTGCCCTGAGTCTCTGTCCTGTGCCTGGTGAATTCCAGGAGACCAGGTTAGCAGGGCTATGAGAGCCAGTGTGTGAAGCGAGCCCAGCAGCCCCTTCACACAGTCCTCTAGAATTCCTGCTGGCCATGAAGCGTCTGTAGGGGCAGCTGGACGTGGAGCCCTCTCAAATGGAAGCATGTCAGCACATCAGCCTTGGGAGGTGCTGAGGCTGAAATGAGGAGGCTGAGCACATGCAGTGATCCCAAAGCATGTGTTCTGTGACTCATCCACCTCTGGGAGTGCAGTTTCCTTGAGGAATAAACAGTGAGGACAAAAGTAAGGTGAAGCTACAAGTCCTGAAAGTGTAGAGGGAGATAGTTCAAGTCTCATCCACCACCTGACACTCACTATAAGAACTTGTTCTCCAATGTCAAGTGACTATGAGAGCTTTGTTCCCACTAGGATATGGTCATCATACGTGAATGTAAAAAGGAAACCAAAATCCCTGGTGCAAAATACCCTCCAGGTACCAAGTAGAAATGAACTATTCATCTTTGGCAGTGAAAAAGCAATGAAACAGTAGTCTTGTGAGAAAGAAAATTTCTGAATGGCAAAGCAAGAAAAGATGACTATAAGCACAGTACAGTCAAAGGACATGGACACAATAACTCTATTGTATCATTAAAATTTGGAAAGAACAAATCAGAATTCTACACATATTTCCTTCTTCGTCCTGATTTCATATTCACCTTCCTTAGTTTCTAAAGAACCGGGTGGAACCCAAGTGTTCTAGGAATTGTCTCCCTTTAGATCCTACCTGAGAGTTGTTCGCTACGTGAATCGTCATCAGCATCACTGTTATGTATGCTCTCCACCATGCATTCTGTACAAACACAACCATGAGCATAAGGTTATTATACAAGTTGACCCACCGATTTCTCCTACTCGACTTGCTGGCTCACACAACATCACCCAGGTCTTCCCTCCAGGTTCTCAGACCTCCCCTGTGCTCTGTGCAGACAGAGTCCTTCAATAAGATATTGATCACAGTTGAAAATTTCAAATGAGGGAGAGATGCTGAGAAAATCACCTTTCGACCCCTCACTTCTGTAGACCCATTTATAGCTTTCACCGTCAACCTTACCAACCTGAAATTCCAGATGTTACAGACACACTTGAAACATGGCTAGTGTGACCGAGCAATTGTGTGTTTTTTGCATTTTTTAATAGAATGAGTTAATTGTTTGAACTAAATTAATTATAAATAGACACATTTGGTTAGTGGCTACCACACTGGAAAGCTCGGCTCTAAGAAATCCAAAGATGAGAAAGAGGCAATCAGCCAACCCTCCCCTGGTTGTTCTTTACTGCAGAAAATTTGATGGCCTGATCTGATCATTCGTATGTAGGTATACCTTTGGCTCTTGAACCCATGCCAGACATTGGGAGAGTCCTTGTGGACACTGAAACAGTATAGTCAACACTCAGATGCAAGAGAAATTCCCAGCAAGGGGCCCACTTGTAGACAGAGGTGAAGGGCATGGCCAAGTACACCTGTATTAGACATAATCAGAGAGTAGGTGCAGAGGGGAGGGAGGGATTTCACTCTCTTCATGAGTCCAACCTTCACATCCCTGACTCTAGAAGACCTGAGGAAGGCCGTGGAAAAGGCCCCATCGGAGGTGAAAAATTTGTATACTGAAAAGTACAGGACATTGTGGAAAGAATTTAAAGAAGAGACAAGTAATTGGAATGACATACCATATTCATAGACTGGATTATTAAATACTGTTGGCATTTCTATACTACATAAAGGGATGTACACATATATCGCAACAACCCGTATAATTCCATGACATTATTATAGAAGTGGACAGAATCCTAAAATACATATGGAACCGCCACAAGTAGATAAAACAATCTTGAGAGCAAAGAGCAATGATGGAGATTAACACTTCCTGAACTCAAAACTCATAACAATGCCACAGTAGTCAAAACAGTCTGCTACTGGCATCAAGACAGTGAGATAGACCAACGAAATATAATAGAGAGACCTCAAATAAACGCACATATATATGGCCAACTGATCTTTGCCAAGGTTCTAAGATTACCAAGTGAAGAAAGGATGGTCTGTTCAACAATCAACAGAATGAAAAGGCAACCTATAGGATGAGAGGAAATATGTGTAAACCTTGAATCTGACTAAGGGTCCAATATCCGGAATATATAAGAAACTACAAGAAGTCAATTATAGAAAAACAGCGGGCAAATAACTGAGTTTCAAAATGGGTAAAAAGCTTCACTAGACATTTCTCCATAAAGACATACAAGTGGTCAATCTACATATGAAAATTTGCTCAACATTGCTAAGCATCAGGGTAATGGAAGTCAAGCCACAAGGAGATATCACTCACAACTGTTAGGATGTGCTGTATAAAAAGACTATTAGGGCTTCCGTGGTGGCACAGTGGTTGAGACTCTGCCTGCCGAGGCAGGGGATACGTGTTTGTGCCCCAGTCTGGGAGGATCCCACAGGCCGCTGAGCGGCTGGGCCCATGAGCCATGGCCGCTGAGCTTGTGCATTTGGATCCTGTGATCCACAACGGTAGAGCCCACAACCATGAGAGGCCTATGTACTGCAAAAAAAAAAAAAAGAAATAAAATTCATGGATGTTCGCAAAGATGTGAAGAAGTGAAACTTCTGTACCCTGTTTTGTACACTTTAGTAATGTAAAATGGTATAGCCACTATGGAAAACACAATGTTGGTCCCCCCAAAATTATTAAGAGAACTATTATAAAATCCAGGAATCACTCATTTAGGTTTATATACAAAGGAGATGAAACAAGAATGTCCAAGAGATATCTACAATTTCATGCCTATGGCAGCAATATACAGAATACAAAACATAGGAAAACTGCCTAGTGTCCATGGGAAGATGAATTAATAAAGAAAATGTGGTGTATACATACAGTGGAATGTCATTCAGTCTTTGAAAAAGAAGGAAATCCTGCCTTTTGCAGCAACACGAAAGAACTTGGAGGACATTTGTAAGAGTGACATAAGCCAGTCACAGAAGGTCAAAAACTGAAAGAAAACTCCGAGAAGCAGAGAGTAGAAGGGTGGTTTCAAGAGCTGGCAAGAGGTTGATATGGGAAGTCTGTGTTCAATGGTTAGCTTGTGTTATTTGCAAAATGGAAAAGTTCTAGACACATGTTGTACAACAAGGTGCATGTAGTCAACAGGACTGCCTGGACATTTCAAAACTTGTTAAGACGTTGGATTTCACTGTATGTGTACTTTTACAACAATAAAATATACATATGTAAAATAAATACAAAGTGGAAAAAGGGGAAAAAAGAAGAAAAATAAGGAAAGGGAGTCAACAGAGGGAAAGAAGAAAGCAGGAAGGGTCTCGAATGTACACAGGTATCAGGAGATAATGGGAGAGAAGCTCCTCTCCCCAGGCTTTAAAGAAGACATCTCTCCAGAGTTCACTCCAGCAAGAGGGGGATGTCCTTTCTCTTCCCCATTCAACCAGAAGCGCCAATAGCATCCTAAGTGTGGCCCAGGCTGTGCTCAGGTGTACACTTTTCCTTGATCTCTAAACCAAACACCCCTGACTCCCCATGGCTCAGGTGCCCTTCCTGTATCTCCTTCCACTTCTCTAAAGCATTTCCCTCTTCAAGTCCAGCCCGAGGCTCTAATCCTGTCCTCACATGTGGGGTCCACTGGGCGCGTCTCTAAGTTCTTAAGAGCCTCCCTGTGAGTAGCAGGCACTGAATCACACACCAGGGTTTCACTCAGCACCATCAGGAATCTATGACCTAGGGATTGAGGATTTCTAGAACAACTTTACTCATACACAGTCTCTTGGGTAAACAAGTGACATTTTACAATCAAGCATTTTCTGTTTTTTCTTTGGTGCGGAAGATATTGACACATATAAGGCAATCATATTCTATTAAAGTATGTATTTCTCAAAGGACTCCTATCGAAAAAAAAATTTTAAGTATAACTTTCCTTGTTTTAATTGACTTTACTCCCAGACTTGTTTGCTTGCAAAAGCCTTCAGAAAATACCAAGAACCTACTTCACCTAGCAGTTTGCACAGCAACATGAGTGGAGATGCTCTTGTCACACTGCTTGGTCTCTCGGTCCCAGCTTGTATAGCACAACCTCCTGTCCGCTCTGCTGGGAAGGGAGCCAGTGCCCACCCTGAGCTCAATCCCTGGGGTAGATCTCTTGGTTCTGTCTTCCCTGTATGCAGTGTTTCTTGCACAGCACACAGAAACAGGGCCAGCACAACTGATGGAAAACAAACTTTCCACAGGAGAAGGACATTTCGTTTCCTTAGCACAGAATCCGATAGTGAATATTAGCCTCAAAGGAGAAAGGTGGAGTGAATTTCCTCCTTCTACTCCTGGAGGCTCCTTCTTTCTCGGAATCCTCCAGAACTGGGTGTGGCATATGGGTACAAGCATGGGCTCCCTGAAAAATGAAGGAGGCCTGCCTAGCACTAGTTGCTTCACGTAAGAGGGGAGGACTCATCCCGAGGCTCTAATAGGAAATAGTTAGAATGAGTGAAGTGGCAGAGAGATGTATCATAACCATTCAGAATGCTATGAGACGTACTAAGAGATGAGATTTCTTATTAAATGAAGTTGTAATTGGCCCAGTAGTAGGCATACTGAAACCCAGTTTTGTTCACTAAGAATCCACCCATGGAGCAACTAAGCCCGTGCACAACAACTACTAAGCCTGTGCTCTAGACCCCGCAGGTCAAGGCCAAGATGTCGGAAATTGGAAACATTGTACACTGCTGGTGGGAATGTAAAATGGATCAGCTATTATGAAAAAGAGTATGGGGGTTCCTTATAAAATTATAAACAGAAATATCATATGATTCAGCAATCACAGTTCTGGGTATATATCCAAAGGAAATTAAATCAATATCACAATGAGATGAACTTAGGTTCATTGCAGCATTCTCCAAAATGGCCTAGATATGCAACCAACTTCACGAAACCAGTAAGTGTCCTGTGCCTGAGCTAACCTTAGGTACTTCAAAACAAGTCCGTAAGTCTCTTAGGCCCTTAGAGAGGATGAAAGCAATATTAGAGTTAAAAGTAACTTGTTCCAATTCCCTTAGTCTGGAATACTGAAACAAAATTCTACATCAGAGGAAGCCTTATAAAAACACAGCACCTGACAGGGTTTACCCCAGCCTTGGAAGAACTGGGAAGGATAAGACCAAGGCAGGCCTGAGGGAAAGTCAGAGGGTAGGCAGGACTGGAGTGTGGGGAGCAGGGGCAGGGCTGGCCGGATGGAGCAGTGGGTTGTAAGAAGAGCAGTGACCCTGGGTCCTGCTGCCCTGAGTCTCTGTCCTGGGCCTCTTCAATTCCAGGAGACCAGGTTAGCAGGGCTGTGAGAGCCAGTGTGTGAAGAAGCCCAGCAGCCCCTTCACACAGTCCTCTAAGAATTCCTGCCAGGCATGAAGGGTCTTTAGGGGCAGCTGGACGTGGAGCCCTCTCAAACGGAAGCATGTCAGCACAGCAGCCTTGGGAGGTGCTGAGGCTGAAATGAGGAGACTGAGCACATGCAGTGATCCCAAAGCATGTGTTCTGTGACTCATCCACCTCAGGGAGCGCATTTTCCATGAGGAATAAACAGTGAGGACAAAAGTAAGATGAAGCTACAAGTCCTGAAAGTGTAGAGGGAGAGAGTTCAACTCTCATCCACCACCTGACACTAACTATAAGGACTTGTTCTCCAGTGTCAACTGACTATGAGACTTTTGTTCCCACTAGGATATGGCCATCATACGTGAATGTAAAAAGGAAACCAAAATCCCTGGTGCAAAATACCCTCCAGGTACCAAACAGAAACGAACCATTCATCTTTGGCAGTGAAAAAGCAATGAAAGAGTAGTCTTGTGAGAAAGAAAATTTCTGAATGGCAAAGCAAGAAAAGATGACTATAAGCACAGTACAGTCAAAGGACATGGACACAATAACTCAACTATATCATTAATTTGGAAAGAACAAATCAGAATTCTACACATATTTCCTTCTTCTTCCTGATTTCATATTCACCTCCCTTAGTTTCTAAAGAACCGGGTGGAACCCAAGTGTTCTAGGAATTGTCTCCCTTTAGATCCTACCTGAGAGTTGTTCCCTACGTGAATCGTCATCAGCATCACTGCTATGTATGCTCTCCACGATCCATTCTGTACAAACACAACCATGAGCATAAAGTTATTATACAAGTTGACGCACCCATTTCTCCTACTCGACTTGCTGGCTCACACAGCATCACCCTGGTCTTCCCTCCAGGTTCTCAGACCTCCCCTGTGCTCTGTGCAGACAGAGTCCTTCAATAAGATCTTGATCACAGTTGAAAATTGCAAATGAGGGAGAGATGCTGAGAAAATCACCTTTCGACCCCTCACTTCTATAGACCCATTTATAGCTTTCACCGTCAACCTTACCAACCTGAAATTCCAGATGTTACAGACACACTTGAAACATGGATAGTATGACCAAGCAATTGTGTGTTTTGTGCATTTTTTAATAGAATGAGTTAATTATTGTTTGAACTAAATTAATTATAAATAGACACATTTGGTTCGTGACTACGAGACTGGAAAGCTCAGCTGTAAGAAATCCAAAGATGAGAAAGAGGCAACCAGCCACCCTTCCCCTAGTTGTTCTTTACTGCAGAAAATTTCATGGCCTGATCTGATCATTCATATGTAGGTATATCTTGGGCTCTTGGACCCACGCCACGCATTGGGAGAGTCCTTGTGGACACTGAAATAGTACAGTCAACACTCAGATCCAAGAGGTATTCCCAGCAAGGGGCAGACTTGTAGACAGCGGTGAAGGGCATGGCCAAGTACACCTGTATTAGACATAATCAGAGAGTAGGTGCAGAGGGGAGGGAGGGATTTCACTCTCTCCGTGACTCCATCCGTCACCCCCCTGAATCTAGAAGACCTGAGGAAGGCAGTGGAAAAGGCCCCGTAGGAGGTGAAAAATTTGTATACTGAAAACTACTGGACATTGCGAAAAGAAATTAAAGAAGAGACAAGTAAAGGGAATGACATACGATGTTCATAGACTGGATTATTAAATACTGTTGGCATTTCTATACTACATAAAGTGATGTACACATATATCGCAACAACCCACAAAATTCCATGTCATTATTATAGAAGTGGACAGAATCCTAAAATACATATGGAACCCCCACAAGTAGACAAAACAATCTTGAGAGCAAAGAGCAATGAAGGAGATTAACACTTCCTGAACTCAAAACACATAACAATGCCACAGTAGTCAACACAGTCTGCTAGTGGCATCAAGACAGTGAGATAGACCAATGAAATATAATAGAGAGACCTCAAGTAAACGCACATATATATGGCCAACTGATCTTGGCCAAGGTTCTAAGACTACCAAGTGAAGAAAGGATAGTCTGTTCAACAATCAACAGCATGAAAAGGCAACCTATAGGATGAGAGGAAATATGTGTAAACCTTGTATCTGAATAAGGGACCAATATCCAGAATATATAAGAAACTACCAGAAGTGAATTTCAGAAAAACAGCAGGCAAATAACTGAGTTTAAAAATGGGTAAAAAGCTTCACTAGACATTCCTCCATAAAGACATACAAGTGGTCAATCTACATATGAATATTTGCACAACATCGCTAAGCATCAGGGAAATGGAAATCAAGCCACAAGGAGATATCACTCACACCTGTTAGGATGTGTATTATAAAAAGACAATTAGGGCTTCCCTGGTGGCACAGTGGTTGAGAGTCCGCCTGCTGATGCAGGGGACATGTGTTCGTGCCCCAGTCTGGGAGGATCCCACATGACACTGAGCGGCTGGGCCCATGAGCCATGGCTGCTGAGCCTCTGTGTTTGGAGCCTGTGCTCTGCAACGGGAGAGCCCACAACAATGAGAGGCCCGTGTACTGCAAAAAAAAAAAAAAAGAGAGAGAAAAGAAAGAAAATTAATGGATGCTGGCAACGATGTGAAGAAGTGGAACTTCTGTACCCTGTTTTGTACCCTGTAGTAATGGAAAATAGTGTAGCCATTATGGAAAACAGAATGGAGGTCCCCCAAAAATTATTAAGAGACGTATCATAAGATCCAGCAATCACTCATTTAGGTTTATATACAAAGGAGATAAAACAAGAATGTCCAAGAGATATCTACAATCTCATGTCCATTGCAGCATTATACACAATACACAACATAGGAAAACTGCCTAGTGTCCATGGGAAGATGAATTAATAAAGAAAATGTGGTGTATACATAGAATGGAATGTCATTCAGTCTTTGAAAAAGAAGGAAATCCTGCCATTTGCAGCAACACGAAAGAACTTGGAGGACATTTGTAAGAGTGACATAAGCCAGTCACAGAAGGTCAAAAACTGAAAGAAAACTCCGAGAAGCAGAGAGTAGAAGGGTGGTTCCAAGAGCTGGCAGGAGGTTGACATGGGAAGTCTCTGTTCAATTGATACCATGTGTTATTTGCAAAATGGAACAGTTCTAGACACATGCTGTACAACAAGGTGCATGTAGTCAACAGGACTGACTGGACATTTCAAAACTTGTTAAGACGTTGGATTTCATTGTATGCGTACTTTTACAACAATAAAATATACATATGTAAAATAAATACAAAGTGGAAAAAGGGGAAAAAAGAAGAAAAATAAGGAAAGGGAGTCAACAGAGGGAAAGAAGAAAGCAGGAAGGGTCTAGAATGTACACAGGTATCAGGAGATAATGGGAGAGAAGCTCCTCTCCCCAGGCTTTAAAGAAGACATCTCTCCAGAGTTCACTCCAGCAGGAGGGGGATGTCCTTTCCCTTCCCCATTCAACCAGAAGGGCCAAGAGCATCCTAAGTGTGGCCCAGGCTGTGCTCAGGTGTACACTTTTCCTTGATCTCTAAACCAAACACCCCTTACACCCCATGGCTCAGGTGCCCTTCCTGTATCTCCTTCCACTTCTCTAAAGCATTTCCCTCTTCAAGTCCAGCCCGAGGCTCCAATCCTTTCCTCACACGTGGGGTCCACAGGGTGGGTCTCTGAGTTCTTAAGAGCCTCCCTGTGAGTAGCAGGCACTGAATCGCACACCAGGGTTCCCCTCAGCACCATCAGCAAACTACGACCTAGGGATTGAGGATTTCTAGAACAACTTTACTCATACACAGTCTCTTGGGTAAACAAGTGACATTTTACAATCAAGCATTTTCAGGGTTTTCTTTGGTGGGGAAAATATTGACACATATATGGCAATCCTATTCTATTAAAGTATGTATTTCTCAAAGGACTCACTATCGAAAAAAATTTTTATATATAACTTTCCATGTTTTAATTGACTTTACTCCCAGTCTTATTTGCTTGCAAAAGCCTTCAGAAAATACCAAGAACCTACTTCACCTGGCAGTTTGCACAGCAACATGAGTGCAGATGCTCTTGTCACAATGCTTGGTTTCTCTATCCCACCTGGCAAAGCACAACCTCCTCTCCAACCTCCTGGGAAGGGAGCCAGTGCCCACCCTGAGCTCAGTCCCTGGGGTAGATCTCTTGGTTCCGTCTTCACTGTATGCAGTGTTTCTTGCCCAGCACACAGAAACAGGGCCGGCACAAGTGATGGAAGACAGACTTTCCACAGGAGAAGGACATTTCGTTTCCTTAGCACAGAATCCGATAGTGAATATTAGCCTCAAAGGAGAAAGGTGGAATGAATTTCCTCCATCTACTCCTGGAGGCCCCTTCTTTCTCGGGCTCCTCCAGAACTGGGTGTGGCATGTGGGTACAAGCATGGGCTCCCTGCAAAAAGAAGGAGGTCTGCCTAGCACAAGGTGCTTCAGGTAAGGGGCAGGACTCATCCCGAGGCTCTAATAGGAAACATTTAGAATGAGGGAAGTCCAGATAGATGTATCATAACCATTCAGAATGCTATGACACGTACTAAGAGATGAGATTTCTTATTAAATGAAGTTGTAATTGACCCAGTAGTAGGGATGCTGAAACCCAGTTTTGTTCACTAAGAATCCAGCCATGGAGCAACTAAGCCCGTGCACCACAACTACTAAGCCTGTGCTCTAGAGCCCGCAAGTCACAACTGCTGAGCCCACGTGCCACAACTACTGAAGCCCATGCACCTAGAGCCCGTGGTCTGGAACAACAGTAGCAACCGAAATGAGAAGCCCTCGTACTGCAACGAAGACCCAACACAGCCAAAAGAAAAAAAAAAAAGAATCCAGTAAACATTTGCCTGGGTGGTGATAGGATTTGTTTTCCAGGTTAAATGAGGCTCAATTGGTATAAATCCAATGCACACCCTGAAAGTGTACGGTTTATTTACTTTTATATCCATACCCATTCATGATGCAGTGGTGATGAGAATATTTTTTAGAAAGTTGGCACCAGTAACAGTGATATTTAGGGGAACATAAATCAAGGCAAACACAACACAAAATGTTCACATAGACACACAGAATCATACCACTCATTTCACATACAGACACACCCAGTCTCATGCACACAAACCTACACCACCTAACCGTAATACAGCTTCTGCCTGGGACTATAGTAATTGGTCACATTACTTGTAAATCACTTTCTATCACCAGGGCCCCTACTCTCTTTCCCAGCACAAATTTGGAATCAGTTTGCCCTCTACACTAAAACCAGCAAGAATGTCCCACTTTCTCATCTTCAAAGTTCTTCCTCCCCAAGTGACTGATTCCGGAATACATACTGTTTACACGTTCTGTGAAGGCCACCTGCAATTACAGAAGAGAAAACACTATGAGGATAAGATCACAGTGATGCTCAAGCCTTTTGTTCATTTGCTGACAGTAGAAAACCTCATAAGAAACAGTGGTCCAGGGAACCCAGCAAGGGTTATCAGAGCAAACCTACTCAGGCTGAAAGGAAAGAACTTTGCTGGGAGGATGGAACTTCCAAGTCCATTTACGTTGGAAATTACAGAATTCTTTGCCTAGAGGAAAAATCGCTCAGGAGAGAGAGCTCCATGCTCTACAGGCTCTAATGGATGCTGTCAATTTTAATGTCCTGTGGAATCAGGCACCATGAGTTGGTAAAAGACTCTCACTCCACATTCTCCCAACCAAGCAAACTGTATGTATCTGGAAGGAGTACCCTCAAATATTCATAACTGAATTCTATTGCAAGAGAAATAAAGCAATATTTCTATCTCAGACCAGAAAAAATCCAGCTAACCTTGATTTTCCACGGAGGCTTTTCTTCTCTCCTATCACGGTTCAGGTCATCCGCCACATAGTGAGGGAGAGCTGGAGGGACACAGAGTAACTGTCAGGACACTGGTGCTGCGACTCAGGAATTACTCAGGGGCTTTCTTCTCGATGAGGACATGGGGTGCTGTGTATGGATGTGGGAGGTTAGTTAGTGTGGGCTGAGCTGGTGTTGGGCTATCCTCTTTGGGGGATGAAGGAAGGCAAAGGACAAGAGGAAGGAATTGAAAACAGAGCTTTGGCTTTCTAGCTAAGGGGAGCCTCATCAGAAGGGAAGGGTCGATCTAAAAAATGGTAAACACTAAAATGCATGCTCTGTTTCAATGACACAGACCCATGACCCACCCTGCCTCTTTTGAGCTTCTGCTAAATTGCCACTGTCTCTTGATTTTTCCCAGATCACTCTTTCCCCAGCATCCACAATGCCAGCTACTGCATTTATCATGTCTTCTAATGTATAATATTTTATAATTGATTAACAACAACTTCTATTAAAGGACTGAATTCAATCCTAGACAAAATATGCTATATTTATTCACTAATCACTTGTCTTAAGGAAATTCAAATACACAAGATTTGACAAAACTGAAATCCTACCCTTTAGATACAGCCACTCTCAATCGTGTCATATTTTTCTCCCAATCTTTGTTTTCCATACAATGTATGTATGCCCACTGAGTCAGGGGTTGTCCATACTCTAGGGAGCTGTTCCATAAGTGGGACACTTCGTTATGAAGAGGGAGCCCAGACTGAGCACAGCCTGTCTCTAACCCAGCTGTGCAGGAGAAGTGTACAGGCTAACAGTCAGGTTCCACTTTGAGTCCTTGGGCGTGGGCTACAGGAATTGACCAATGCTAAGGCTTATGGTAACATTATCCAATACAATAAAATAGCTCCCTGATTCTTATCTGCTTTTCGCCTTGTTTATGCAATGACACCAGCACTGACAGATATGACCTGTACTGTATACATGGGGTCTCACACCTCTCAGAATCTGGGAGCTGACCAGGAGAATGCAGGTCCTGAGGTGAATTTCACATTAATGACTGTGCCAAAGTCAACTGATAAGTCCACCCATAGCTGCCCTGGATTCTGTGACCACTAAGGCCACCTGATGGGCAAGGTCTGGACCTTTAGAGATGCTAGTATTTCCAGCCAATTATACGGATGCAGGGACTCCATTGCTCCATGACTGAGGATCCCTTGGCTGAGTGGTAAGTGCAGGTCAGGGATCCAGAGCATCCATACTGGGACCCACCCCTGGGTTCTCAGTATGGCTTTTCCACTTAGGAGGTCAAGAGCTTAGAACATTTATCTCTGCACCATCTCCTTCTGAGGAAAAGGAATATTAAACAAATCTGGGCAACAGCTGTGTTGAGGGAAGAACATGCAAACAGCTTCACAAAACAAGTTAGGGTCCTGTGCCTGAGCTAACCTTAGGTACTTCAAAACTACTCCGTAAGTGTCTTAGCCCCTTAGAGCCGATGAAAGTAATATTAGAGTTAAAAGAAACTTGTTCCAATTCCCTTATTCTGGAATACTGAAACAAAAAGCTACAGCAGAGGAAGCCTCATAAACACACAGCACCTGCCATGGTTTACCCCAGCCTTGGAAGAACTGGGAAGGATAAGACCAAGGCAGGCCTGAGGAAAGGTCAGAGGTTAGGCAGGACTGGGGAGTGGGGAGCAGGGGCAGGGCTGTCTGGACGGAGCAGTGGGTTGTAAGAAGACCAGTGACCCTGGGTCCTGCTGCCCTGAGTCTCTGTCCTGGGCCTCTTCAATTCCAGGAGACCAGGTTAGCAGGGCTGTGAGAGCCAGTGTGTGAAGAAGCCCAGCAGCCCCTTCACACAGTCCTCTAGAATTCCTGCCGGCCATGAAGGGTCTTTAGGATCAGCTGGACGTGGACCCCTCTCAAATGGAAGCATGTCAGCACATCAGCCTTGGGAGGTGCTGAGGCTGAAATGAGGAGACTGAGCACGTGCAGTGATCCCAAATCAAGTGTTCTGTGACTCTTCCACGCCTGGGAGCGTGCTTTCCATGAGGAATAAACAGTGAGGACAAAAGTAAGATGAAGCTACAAGTCCTGAAAGTGTAGAGGGAGAGAGTTCAACTCTCATCCACCACCTGACACAAAGTATAAGAACTTGTTCTCCAGTGTCAAGTGACTATGAGAGTTTTGTTCCCACTAGGACATGGCCATCATACGTGAATGTAAAAAGGAAACCAAAATCCTTGGTGCAAAATACCCTCCAGGTACCGAACAGAAACGAACCTTTCATTTTTGGCAGTGACAAAGCAATGAAAGAGTAGTCTTGTGAGAAAGAAAATTTCTGAATGGCAAAGCATGTAAAGAAGCACAGTACAGTCAAAGGACATGGACACAATAACTCTATTATGTCATTAAAGTTTGGAAAGAACAAATCAGAATTCTACACATATTTCCATCTTCTTCCTGATTTCATATTCACCTTCCTTAGTTTCTAAAGAACCGGGTGGAACCCAAGTGTTCTAGGAATTGTCTCGCTTTAGATCCTACCTGAGAGTTGTTCCCTATGTGAATCGTCCTCAGCATCACTGCTATGTATGCTCTCCAAGATCCATTCTGTACAAACACAACCATGAGCATAAAGTTATTATACAAGTTGACGCACCCATTTCTCCTACTCGACTTGCTGGCTCACACAGCATCACCCTGGTCTTCCCTCCAGGTTCTCAGACCTCCCCTGTGCTCTGTGCAGACAGAGTCCTTCAATAAGATCTTGATCACAGTTGAAAATTGCAAACGAGGGAGAGATGCTGAGAAAATCACCTTTCGACCCCTCACTTCTATAGACCCATTTATAGCTTTCACCGTCAACCTTACCAACCTGAAATTCCAGATGTTACAGACACACTTGAAACATGGCTAGTGTGACCAAGCACTTGTGTGGTTTTTGCATTTTTTAATAGAATGAGTTAATTATTGTTTGAACTAAATTAATTATAAATAGACACATTTGGTTCGTGGCTACCACACTGGAAAGCTCAGCTGTAAGAAATCCAAAGATGAGAAAGAGGCAACCAGCCACCCCTCCCCTGGTTGTTCTTTACTGCAGAAAATTTGATGGCCTGATCTGATCATTCGTATGTAGGTATATCTTGGGCTCTTGGACCCACGCCACACATTGGGAGAGTCCTTGTGGACACTGAAGTAGTACAGTCAACACTCAGATTCAAAAGGAATTCCCAGCAAGGGGCCCACTTGTAGACAGAGGTGAAGGGCATGGCCCAGTACACCTGTATTAGACATAATCAGAGAGTAGGTGCAGAGGGGAGGGAGGGATTTCACTCTCTCCATGAGTCCATCCTTCTCACCCCTGACTCTAGAAGACATGAGGAAGGCAGTGGAAAAGGCCCCGTAGGAGGTGAAAAATTTGTATACTGAAAACTACAGGACATTGCGGAAACAAATTAAAGAAGAGACAAATAATTGGAATGATATAAGATGTTCACAGACTGGATTATTAAATACTGTTGGCATTTTCTATACTACATAAAGTGATGTACACATATATCGCAACAACCCACAAAATTCCATGTCATTATTATAGAAGTGGACAGAATTCTAAAATACTTATGGAACCCCCCACAAGCAGATAAAACAATCTTGAGAGCAAAGAGCAATGATGGAGATTAACACTTCCTGAACTCAAAACTCATAACAATGCCACAGTAGTCTAAACAGTCTGCTAGTGGCATCAAGACAGTGAGATAGACCAATGAAATATAATAGAGAGACCCCAAATAAATGCACATATATATGGCCAACTGATCTTGGCCAAGGTTCTAAGATTACCAACTGAAGAAAGGATAGTCTGTTCAACAATCAACAGCATGAAAAGGCAACCTATAGGATGAGAGGAAATATGTGTAAACCTTGTATCTGAATAAGGGACCAATATCCAGAATATATAAGAAACTACTACAAGTCAATTTCAGAAAAAGAGCGGGCAAATAACTGAGTTTAAAAATGGGTAAAAAGCTTCATTAGACATTTCTCCATAAAGACATACAAGTGGTCAATCTACATATGAAAATTTGCTCAACATCGCTAAGCATCAGGGAAATGGAAATCAAGCCACAAGGAGATATCACTCACACCTGTTAGGATGTGTATTATAAAAAGACAATTAGGGCTTCCCTGGTGGCACAGTGGTTGAGAGTCTGCCTGCCATTGCAGGGAACAAGTGTTCGTGCACTGGTCTGGGAGGATCCCACATGCCACTGAGCGGTTGGGCCCATGAGCCATGGCCGCTGAGCCTGTGCGTTTGGAGCCTGTGCTCTGCAACGGGAGAGCCCACAACAAAGAGAGGCCCATGTACTGAAAAAAAAAAAAAAAAAAAAGGAAAAAGAAAGAAAATTAATGGATGCTGGCAAAGATGTGAAGAATACGAACTCCTGTACCCTGTTTTGTACCCTGTTGTAATGTAAGATGGTGTAGGCATTATGGAAAACAGAATGGAGGTCCCCCAAAAATTATTAAGAGAACTATCATAAAATCCACAATCACTCATTTAGGTTTATATATAAAGGAGATAAAACAAGAATGTCCAAGAGATATCTACAATCTGATGTCCATTGCAGCATTATACACAATACACAACATAGGAAAACTGCCTAGTGTCCATGGGAAGATGAATTAATAAAGAAAATGTGCTGTAAACATACAGTGGAATGGCATTCAGTCGTTGAAAAAGAAGGAAATCCTGCCATTTGCAGCAACACGAAAGAACTTGGAGGACATTTGTAAGAGTGACAGAAGCCAGTCACAGAAGGTGAAAAACTGAAAGAAAACTCCGAGAAGCAGAGAGTAGTAGGGTGCTTCCAAGAGCTAGCAAGAGGTTGACATGGGAAGTCTGTGTTCAATGGTTAGCATTTGTTATTTGCAAAATGGAAAAGTTCTAGACACATGCTGTACAACAAGGTGCATGTAGTCAACAGGACTGCCTGGACATTTCAAAACTTGTTAAGATGTTGGATTTCATCGTATGTGTACTTTTACAACAATAAAATACACATATGTAAAATAAATACAAAGTGGAAAAAGGGGAAAAAAGAAGAAAAATAAGGAACGGGAGTCAACAGAGGGATAGAAGAAAGCAGGAAGGGTCTCGAATGTACACAGGTATCAGGAGATAATGGGAGAGAAGCTCCTCTCCCCAGGCTTTAAAGAAGACATCTCTCCAGAGTTCACTCCAGCAAGAGGGGGATGTCCTTTCTCTTCCCCATTCAAGCAGAAGTGCCAATAGCATCCTAAGTGTGGCCCAGGCTGTGCTCAGGTGTACACTTTTCCTTGATCTCTAAACCAAACACCCCTGACTCCCCATGGCTCAGGTGCCCTTCCTGTATCTCCTTCCACTTCACTAAAGCATTTCCCTCTTCAAGTGCAGCCCGAGGCGCCAATCCTGTCCTCACACGTGTTGTCCACTGGGCGTGTCTCTGAGTTCTTAAGAGCCTCCCTGTGAGTAGCAGGCACTGAATCGCACACCAGGGTTCCCCTCAGCACCATCAGCAAACTACGACCTAGGGATTGAGGATTTCTAGAACAACTTTACTCATACACAGTCTCTTGTGTAAACAAGTGACATTTTACAGTCAAGCATTTTCAGTGTTTTCTTTGGTGGGGAAAATATTGACACATATAAGGCAATCATATTCTATTAAAGTATGTATTTCTCAAAGGACTCACTATCGAAAATAAATTTTTAACTATAACTTTCCATGTTTTAATTAACTTTACTCCCAGACTTGTTTGCTTGCAAAAGCCTTCAGAAAATACCAAGAACCTACTTCATCTGGCAGTTTGCACAGAAAAATGAGTGGAGATGCTCTTGTCACACTGCTTGGTTTCTCTGTCCTACCTTGCAAAGCACAACCTCCTATCTGCCCTCCTGGGATGGGAGCCAGTGCCCACCCTGAGCTCAATCCCTGGGGTAGATTTCTTGGTTCTGTCTTCATTGTATGCAGTGTGTCTTGCCCAGCACACAGAAACAGGGCCGGCACAAGTGATGGAAGACAGACTTTCCACAGGAGAAGGACATTTCGTTTCCTTAGCACAGAATCCGATAGTGAATATTAGCCTCAAAGGAGAAAGGTGGAGTGAATTTCCTCCATCTACTCCTGGAGGCTCCTTCTTTCTCGGACTCCTCCAGAACTGGGTGTGGCATGTGGGTACAAGCATGGGCTGCCTGCAAAAGGAAGGAGGCCTGCCTAGCACTAGGTGCTTCAGGTAAGGGGGGAGGACTCATCCCGAGGCTCTAATAGGAAACAGTTAGAATGAGGGAAGTGGCAGAGAGATGTATCATAACCATTCAGAATGCTATGAGACCTACTAAGAGATGAGATTTCTTATTAAATGAAGTTGTAATTGACCCAGTAGTAGGGATGCTGAAACCCAGCTTTGTTCATTAGGAATCCAGCCATGGAGCAATTAAGTCCGTGCACCACAACTACTAAGCCTGGGCCGTAGAGCCTGCAAGTCACAACTACTGAGCCCACGTGCCACAACTATTGAAGCCCATGCACCTAGAGCCCGTGCTCTGGAACAACAGAAGCCACTGAAATGAGAAGCCCGCACACTGCAACGAAGACACAACACAGCCAAAAGAATAATAATAATGATAATCCAGTAAACATTTGCCTGGGTGGTGATAGGATTTGTTTTCCAGGTTAAATGAGGCTCACTTGGTATAAAATCAATGCACACACTGAAAGTATACAGTTTATTTACTTTTATATCCATACCCATTCATGATGCAGTGGTGATGGGAATAATTTTTAGAAAGTTGCCACCAGTAACAGTGATGTTTAGGGGAACATAAATCAAGGCAAACACAACACAAAAAGTTCACTTACACACACAGAATCATCCCACTCATTTCACATACAGACACACCCAGTCTCATGCACACAAACCTACACCACCTAACCGTAATACAGCTTCTGCCTGGGACTATAGTAATTGGTCACATTACTTGTAAATCACTTTCTATCACCAGGACACCTACTCTCATTCCCAGCACAAATTTGGAATCAGTCTGCCCTCTACACTAAAACCAGCAAGAATGTCCCACTTTCTTATCTTCAAAATTCTTCCTCCCCAGGTGACTGATTCCACAATACATACCGTTTTCACGTTCTGGGAAGGCCACCTGCAATTACAGAAGAGAAAACACTATGAGGATAAGATCACAGTGATGCTCAGGTCTTTTGTTCATTTGCTGACAGTAGAAAACCTCATAAGAAACAGTGGTCCAGGGAACCCAGCAAGGGTTATCAGAGCAAAGCTACTCAGGCTGAAAGGCAGGAACATTGCTGGGAGGATGGAACTTCCGAGTCTATTTAGGTTGGAAATTACAGAATTCTTTGCCTAGAGGAAAAATCGCTGCAGGAGAGAGAGCTCCATACTCTACAGGCTATAATGGATGCTGTCAATTGTAATGTCCTGTGGAATCAGGCTGCATGAGTTGGTAATAGACTCTCACTCCACATTCTCCCAACCAAGGGAATTGTATGTATCTGGAAGGAATACCCTCAAATATTCATAACTTAATTCTATTCAAAGAGAAATAAAGCAATATTTCTATCTCAGACCAGAAACAATCCAGCTTACCTTGGGGATCCACGGAGGCTTTTCTCCTGTCCTATCATGGTGCAGGTCATCCGCCACATCCTCAGGGAGAGCTGGAGGGACACAGAGTAACTGTCAGGACACTGGTGCTGCGACTCAGGAATCACTCAGGGGCTTTCTTCTCGATGAGGACATGGGGTGGTGTGTATGGATGTGGGAGGTTAGTAAGTGTGGGCTGAGCTGGTGTTGGGCCATCCTCTTTGGGGGATGAAGGAAGGCAAAGGACAAGAGGAAGGAAATGAAAACAGAGCTTTGGCTTTCTAGCTAAGGGGAGCCTCATCAGAAGGGAAGGGTCGATCTAAAAAATGGTAAACACTAAAATGCATGCTCTGTTTCAATGACACAGACCCATGACCCACCCTGCCTCTTTTGAGCTTCTGCTAAATTGCCACTGTCTCTTGATTTTTCCCAGATCACTCTTTCCCCAGCATCCACAATGCCAGCTACTGCATTTATCATGTCTTCTAATGTATAATATTTTATACTTGATTAACAACAACCTCTATTAAAGGACTGAATTCAATCCTAGACAAAATATGCTATATTTATTCACTAATCACTTGTCTTAAGGAAAATCAAATACACAAGATTTGACAAAACTGAAATCCTACCATTTAGATACAGCCACTCTCAATCGTGTCATATTTTTCTCCCAATCTTTGTTTTCCATACAATGTATGTATGCCCCCTGAGTCAGGGGTTGTCCATACTCTAGGGAGCTGTTCCATAAGTGGGACACTTCGTTATGAAGAGGGAACCCGGACTGAGCACAGCCTGTCTCTAACCGAGCTGTGCAGGAGAAGTGTACAGTCTAACAGTCAGGTTCCACTTTGAGTCCTTGGGTGTGGGCTACAGGAATTGACCAATGCTAAGGCTTATGGTAACATTATCCAATACAATAAAATAGCTCCCTGATTCTTATCTTCTTTTGGCCTTGTTT